>NW_027107421.1:47749-48610 GCF_000696795.3 Halyomorpha halys | reverse complement strand
TTCAGGGGGAGCAGTGCTGCGATTTGGATTTAAATGCGACTGTCTTCTACTGTTTGTCTGTGGGATTGTTATGGTTCGTTGCGCCATGTTTTCCCAAGTTTAAAAAAAAAATTGTTTATTTTATAATCTTAAATCAGGGTATATTTTATTCTGATTCAAAGTATAAAACCACACTTGACAAACACAATCAGTTCATTACCTGTCAGAATCAATAATACATCAATTATATAATAAGGTCTTAATAGTTGACCGTAGATTGATATGAAAAGAAGGTGGCCGGGAGTGCGGTCTTCATCAGGGTTGAAAAACAAAACAGAAAAATTAAATTTAGAGAAAAATAAAAATTGTAAGAAATAATAACAAAAACTAAAAAAGTATACGTAACAATAAATTAATTTGATGACAATAGAAGATAAATCAGTTTTGTACAATTTGTGACTGGAGGATTAAAATTAATTCCAATAAAGACCACCAAATCACATTTACCCTTCGTCGTAAAACCATGACCTCTTGCCCTACAGTATCCTTTAATAATACCCCACTTATTCCTGTCGAACAGATCCAATACTTAGGACTACATCTGAAGAAACGACTGACTTGGAATCCTCATACTAAATTGCCAGTCCATTAACAAAGACTAATCTACATGACTATTATAAGGCCTATCTGGAGTTGAGCTTTAGGACTCCACTAAGCCATCAAATTCATCCCGAATGCAATCCTTACAATTCAAAATCCTCAATGATCCTTACTTTGTCACAAATCAATTCCATATGTTGCCGATTTGGCCAGAACCAGATACCGTTCCTTCCATAACAAACTTCTCAACCACCCAAATCCACTTGTTTCTAACCTGGCTTC
>NW_027107421.1:43917-47699 GCF_000696795.3 Halyomorpha halys | reverse complement strand
TTCAGGGGGAGCAGTGCTGCGATTTGGATTTAAATGCGACTGTCTTCTACTGTTTGTCTGTGGGATTGTTATGGTTCGTTGCGCCATGTTTTCCCTTGTTTAAAAAAAAAAAAAACTATTGTTTATTTCATAATCTTAAATTAGGGTATATTTTATTCTGATTCAAAGTATAAAACCACACTTAACAAACATAATCAGTGCATTATCTGTCAGAATCAATAATACATCAATTGTATAATGAGGTCTTAATAGTTGACCATAGATTAATATAAAAAGAAGGTAAATGAAATTTAGAGAAAAATAAAAATTGTAAGAAATAACAACAAAAACTTAAAAAGTATACATAACAATAATTTAATTTGATGGTAATAGAAGATAAAATCACTTACTATATACTTAATTTATTGTTATGAATCACCACCCTTGAAGAATGATGCCAAAACTGGAGGATTAAAATTATTTTCAATAAAGTCCACCAAATCACATTTACCCTTCGACGTAACCCCATGACCTCTTCCCCTACAATATCCTTTAATAATACCCCACTTATTCCTGTCGAACAGATTCGATACTTAGGACTACATCTGAACAAACGACTGACTTGGAATCCTCATACTAAATTGCCAGTCCATTACAAAAGACTAATCTACATGACTATTATAAGGCCTATCTGGAGTTGAGCTTTGGGACTCCACTAAGCCATCAGATTCATCCCGAATGCAATCCTTACAGTTCAAAATCTTTAATGATCCTTACTTTGTCACGAATCAAGTCATCCATCAGGACCTCAATGTTCCATATGTTGCCAATTTGGCCAGAACCAGATATCATTCCTTCCATGATAAACTTCCCAACTACCTGAATCCACTTGTTTCTAACCTGGCTTCTCCTTCACTACTTAATAATCCTCCTAGGCATCTGGAAAGAAGATGGCCTCGAGATCTTCTCCTCTAGAAATGTTATTGGAGTTCTATGGGTAGATTCTCCACATGTCATGTCACTATATCACCTACAGCAAATTTACTTGTTGTATATATTTTTATACAGTTATAAATAAAATAAATAAATTATTAAAAAAAAATATTATGAATATTTCCAAGTTTATTAGTTATTATTCCATTTTCTCTAAATTAAGATTGTCTCCTGACCTGAACTTCTGGTTGAAACGTCGCCACAAATAAATATTTCTAACACTATTTACACAAGTTCTCATTTTATTAAAGACGAGGTTTATTACTTGAAAATGAATTAATAATAATTATTATTAATTTATATTATCATTTGTAATTAATTTACAACTATTATACAACTTTTGCTGTATAAATTATTTAAACAACTCTTGCTATTATAATGACATAATACGTTTTAGTTTAATTTGTCTATATATGAATATTGAGGAGCGGCATGGCTTACTAGTAAGGGACTAATCTTCTAACTCAAACGACCTGGGTTCGAATCTGGCTGTGTTAAACAATTATTTATTCTTTTTGCTGTAGCCGTGAGCCAAGTTTGTTGGTTCGAGACCCCTGTGGGGTCCACCCAGCCACATAAAGTGAGCACACTGACCGAATCACCTCTTTACACAACCGTTGGTTTAGTAACAGTGCTTACTAACTCTCTTCATGGATAGTAGTCGTACAAATTTATTTTATATATGAACATTACTGACTAAGTATAAAATATATTTTCATATTGAATCGTGGCTTGATTTTAGTCCGGGCTAGGCCCTTGTGAAATCATATTTTAATACTCTAATAATATTTTTAGGTTATTTATATATTATTCACTTAATGAGTGTGGGCTTTAGGTGCTCACATCGTCAGGAGGAAGGACATTATCCTGGTGATCTCCGACATATCATTTCAATGTATTTCTGTTCTGATATTTCTCATTCGTATTAATAGCCCCCGATTTAAGTTTTCAAAGCTATGCACGCATTCATGAATAATTCATCGGCGATGAAGACAAGAATTCCCGTTAATCCGCGCTGTTATACCGAGTTTAGCCGCGGCGAGACACATAGCCCTAGGAGGATGGTAAAAACTGCGCCGCTTTGATGGAGCCATTCCCTATCCAGGCTGCCAATTAACCAAAGTTGGATTAGCTAATCCTCGATGGAAGGATCCGGTTGGAGAAGTGATCCTTGTAAATCAGGAGCTAATAGCCTCCTTTCATCTCCCCGCGTGCTCTCTCTCTCTCTCTCTCTAATCCTGTCCATATTAGAACAACTGTCCTGCGAGATCTTGACCTAATAGGAACATGTTGAAGTATAGCCTGTCCACTACCAGGATAAGAAAGTGATCGTAAATTGTATTAATAAGAGCTTATGTATACTTTTCTAAAAACTATACGGAGAAAACATATTTGCAATTAATTAAAGTAAATATTCTTCTACTTAGATTACCCCAGTGTATTATATAAAACGAACCTTTGGAACATGGTCCAGAAGGTTAAAAAAAAAATTAAACTATTTGAGTTTTGTTTTTCATCATCCTTTCATACAATTCACACGGCTAATAAACGACCCAGCAACTAAATTAATGTATCAAAGAAAGAGAATAGATAACATGAAATAAAGGTAAACAGAGGTATGCTAAATATGATTTGAAATATATATAAAAATGATATATAGTAAATTTAAAAAAATAAAATTAAGTTTAAATAAATAAATTAATAATTATGAGAGATAGTTGATCGTGGATGATAAATGAGGAGAAGATGGTTGGGGTTGCGGTCAATGAAAAACACAAATAAGTATGATTAACTTATTTTAATGTGTCGACGTTTCGGCTAGAGTTTCTAACCTTCTTCAGGGCTAAAAACATAACAAGATAACAACCACAGTAAGTATAGAAAAATAAAATAAAATGTTTATACTTTCTTTTTATATTTTTTTTATTTTTCTATACTTACTGTGGTTGTTATCTTGTTTTGATTTTAGCCCTGAAGAAGGCTAGAAACTCTAGCCGAAACGTCGGCACATTAAAATAAGTTAATCATACTTATTTGTGTTTTTCATTGACCGCACCCCCAACCATCTTCTCCTCATTAAATAAATAAAATTTGTTATCCATTTTAGTCCGACGTTTCGGCCAATTCGGCCATCCTCAAGGACAATCTTAGTACAATTTTTGTACCAAATCATTTAAAAAACAATTTAATGCAAGCTATTCTGCCCAGGTCATTTATATCACTCCACAAATTACCCTAAATTAGTCAATATTCACATTAAATTAAAAATATTTATCACAATCAACTTTCTCTGTTAAAATTTATCATTATTATTATAAAATTTACGTAGTGATAAATTTTAACTAAGAAGGTTGACTGTGATAAATATTTTTAATTTTTAATTTAATGTGGATATTGACTAATTTATTGTAATTTGTGGAGTGATATAAATTACCTGGGAAGAATAGCCTGTATGAAGTTTTTTCATAAAATGATTTGGTTCTAAAATTGTATTATGATTGTCCTTGAGGATGATTGAATTGGCCGAAACGTCGGATTTATAGAGAAATAAAAAATGTTTTGAGACTAAAATTGATAATTTTTTAAATTTATTTAAACAATATTAACCGGTCTCAAGAAAGTGTTAAGATTGTAAATAGGGCACCCCATAGCTCAGTAGTTAAGACACAATCTTACCAATTTGATGTCTATTGGCGGTGCTGGTTCGAATCTGGCCTTTTTTTGTTGACTTTTTTTATTAAGTGGCGGTCCCACAAAATGAAGAACTTTGACCCCCAACCATGGTTAGGCAGTATAGGACTCCAATGGGA
>NW_027107421.1:42447-42866 GCF_000696795.3 Halyomorpha halys | reverse complement strand
CTTGAAGCACTTACAGTTTTTTCACTGAGGTTTAAGTTATAATCGCAATAAATTATAGAAAATGAAACGACTGAATTTAAACATCAAATTCTCAATGCTCCTTACTATTTCACTTTTATATCCATCCACAAAGACCATAATGTTCCTTATGTGACCGATCTATCCTAAACTTGATATCAATCCCTTCATTATAAACCCCCTAACAACCCAAACCCACTAGTTCTGACCTTGCTTCCTCTCCTATTTCTGACAATCCTCTGAGACGACTGAAAAGAAGATGGCCACAAGTCCTTCTAATGTAAGAAGGTTATTAGAGTGCTACCAATGGGTAGTTTCTCTACATGTAATGATGATTTTACATCAAATTTACTGGATGTCTAATGATGTACTGTTGTAAATGTCTATAAATACATTTAAAA
>NW_027107421.1:33433-41834 GCF_000696795.3 Halyomorpha halys | reverse complement strand
TCTTTTGTTTCATTTCGCTTATCTTTATTCCGTTCCTTTTTTCTAAAGAAAATAGATTAAATCGAATTGAAGAGACTATATATGTCACAAGCTCATGGATTACCAACGGTTTTTACTTCCAAGTCAAGTATTTGCACAAGTCTTGAATTTGCAGCGAGTAGCAAACGTGTAAATCCTGCATAAAGTTATGAAAGCCGCTGATTCAATCCTTTTTTCAAACTAGCCACATATGATTTTCACGTTAATCTCTGTCCATTTAAGTCCCAAGTATTGTGTCTCTATAAATAAGTAATAAATTTAAAAAAAAAATGAATCTTTTCGTTCATTCATCTCTAAGTCATTAGTCGTTGATAAAACGTCTGTCACCCTCGACATCCTATGTTGGCTGGAAACAATGATTCCCCGGTGGAAGCGGAGGATGCAGACTACAGCTCGCAACCGATACATCAGATACAGGATACATCGATAGGAGTGGCAGCCCGTCGGCCTTCCAGGAGCGTGATGTTGGTCACGTCGGGGCCGGGGCACAGCGGGCACATAAAGACTTCCTCCTCATATCGGATTCGCGACGCACGGCACTCGCTTATTTAACGGAATCCAGGCGTCTGGGGCCCCGCCCGCCATCCAGTGTACCATCGGGGTACTAACCTTGTACCATCGGAGTACTAATCTTGTACCATTGTGGTACTAATCCATATACGAACTCTGAACCAGCCAATGTAGTATCTGTATATGTTCTGGTTAATGTACTAACCCTGTACTACACATTCTAGTATTTATCTAATATTCAGTGTACCATCTGGGTACTAATTTCTGTATTGTTTTACCCCTTACCACTCCATTTCTGACATATGGTGAACAGTTGATTATCAATTACAAATATACAATTTTTTCTAGACAAACCGTTATTAATGTCAAATAAAATTTGTACAGAAAAAATGTTAATGAACATATATCATAGTTGCTCATGAGCATTTTGTTCTATTAGGTTTTTTCATATATTTATTAAAATTTACAACTGTGTAAAAAAAAAAAAAAGAAAAAAAGTAAATGCGATAAAGTTTTCAGAACACATGATAATATTGAGAAGAAACTACCTAAAAGTGATACTTCAATCATTGCTTTAAATTAGACGATACTGTGGCAACCTTCTTTTCATATGCCTCGGAAGATTATTAGGGATTGTTATGGATTAAGAACTAATGGGTTTGGATGGGTAAGGAATTTGGAATAAAAGCCTATCTGTTCCGGGCTGAATAGATTTGCATAGAATGAGATGTTGAGGCCATTCTGGATGAGTTTATTTGTGACATAACAAGGAGCATCAAGAATTTTATAGAGAATTTCGAATTATAAAGATAAGGGAGGAATTTGATTGATGGGTTGGTAGAGCCCCAAAGTGCAATTCCATGTGGTCTGATTATAATAGTTTATAAGTTTTTTTTTTGTACTAATTGGGGACTTTATAATGTCAAGTTAGTGTTCTAGTAATTGGAATCTACGAGCATATTTTAAAATCAAGCATCTTCGAGGTGTATATTAATACGGAAGTACACTATAAAGTATATTTTCAAGTTAAGCCCATGTATTTTTCCAAATGGTTATTCTGTAAAGATCAGCTAGTTTGCAGATGAACGATCTCTATCAATTATTTTTTTTTTGTATACTCGTTTTTTTTCTTCTGTGCATATCGCTGGTTTGCTTATATATATATATACATCTGAAAATTTTGTTTTTAAATTACATATTTGATGTATTTCATTGATTGTACTGTAGAGTTTTACTTTGTGATAGTCCTACCTAGCTTAGGGATATTCTGTATGACCATCTGACTGAAGAATACAACCTCTCTATATGGTACTATCTTTGGTACATATTCAAATTAAAATAACATTTTTATTTGTCAGATGTACCACTGTTAAGTAAAGTAGCGATACATCTATTCTGTCTTCTCTTAACTTTCATCCTCGCGGTAGTGTTCACAACTACAGTTTCCGTTTCCATTTCATTCTGTGTGGTCTCAACCACCGGTATATACGAAGGAAAACATTCTTACTACCGAGAGAGCTTACAAAGTAGTCAATCGATTACCTTGTTCACAATATGTTCGGTATAACAATCGGTATATTAAGAAGAGATCCTAGGGGACACCGCTAAGAAATCACAGTGGTCCGGACAAAAGGACTACAACAATGGCATCGGTCTATTGTTGAGTAGCCGCTTGCAGACTAAATAAAGACGGGACCCGGATGCCGTTTTTCGCCGAAATCCGACGCCTTGGTCCTGATTAATATTTCGCAGGCGGCGTAGGTTTTCGGAAATGGCCCGCCCGTTCCGTATTCGGCTGCCGTTCGTCGCCCGAGGGCCTGCATGCAGAACCGTCTGTCCGCCGGTGAGTGCAGTCTGCAGGGTAATTGACACTTCGGAGGAGTTATTGCATTTAATGTCTTCCATCTCATTGAACAGCGGAATCAACCTATGTGATAGCTACCTTAATTCAAACGTACATACAAAACAAATATCCAAATATTCTATGTAAGTTTTTATTGTGTAAAATCCTTTATATTTTTTCCCACTCTACACATTCTTTCATCTTCCATCTTAAGGACGATCCATCTTAATAGTGGTTACATAGGCATATATCCATATAAAATACTTATTCATTACTTAGTCTGTAATGTTTACTAGTTTTTTTATTTATATTTCATTTCCACCATACCAGTCCAATTTGGTATGGTGGAAATGAAATATAAATGTCGTTTAAAATATCCAGAGAATGTAAAATAAAAATAAAATTAATGAAGTTTACAATATATTTTGATGGTTTAAAAAAAAAGCTCAGGTATTTATTTGGAAGTTCACACTGTTTTTTTTTACCCCAAATATTTATTTATTTAAATTTTTTTTATCCAGTTTTATTTTTAAAAATCAGAAAAATTGCAAGCCTGTTATCATCTTATGATAAAAATTTTCAATGGATCTAAATTGCTATTTCTGACACCATGGTTCAGTATTTGTTTTTTTTTTATTTAATTTAATTTAAAACGAAAATACAGCATAGAGTACAAAAAAAAAAATTACCTAAAATCAACTTAAAATCAGCACTAAAGTAATATTCTCACAACTATTTAACTCTCATAATCTATAAATAACTAATAATTAAACTACTATGGACGCATTAATAAATAAACACTGTTTTTATACAAATTTTAGTTATGTAGTTATAGTTACATTCATTTTTTTCTAGCTCACTCCAGGGCTCGAATCCGGCTGTGACAGATATTAATTTATTATTATGTTACTGTAGCTGTGAGTCAATCCTGTGGGTTCGGAAACCCTCGTGGAGCCCACCCTACTTCAATAAAGTCAGTACCCTAAATAGGGGGAAAATATGACGATTGGGCTTGATCTTGAACAAATCACCTCCTTGTACAACCGTTGTTCAAAAATCAGTAATTCCTTACAAAGTACTTAACCCCTGACCTTTCAAGAGTTTTTGAAGTACAGGTTTTTAATGGAATGGCTTCTGACCTTTCCTAATTAAATATAGAACCATCTTTAAACAGAAGTTTTCATATTTTTAATTTACAATCGATCACATAAAATATTATCAAAATGTCTATAAACATGAGAAATGCCTTGCAGTAAGAGAATAGCTGTATTATATATTTACTTTTTTTTTTTATAATATTGAAAATTAAATTGCGTTAATCGCTCAACCCATTTCAGTATTTACGTGTTGCTACCACCTAATGCAGTTCCTAATATTACTCCAGAGAGTCTCTTAAATTGTCCAAATAACCGTTCAGCAATATTAAAGTATTAAAGATAGAGCAAAGTGCGGCTCTAACAAAAGGTGTTTGGACCCACAGACTTATCCAGGAGTTACCTTTTGTGAGCTGGGGTAATCTTGGCTAGCAATTTACATAATACTCCCATTAGACCAAAGACCAAAGCTCTGGAACCGCGTCGTCCTCTCCGAACGAATCCTGGATATCCTCTTAGTATGTGGAATAAACCCCCAACTGTGGCAATAATAAAATAAACCTTATTTTATAAGACGATGGATTCTTTATTTGAAAAAAAAACACGGATTAAATAACCTAAATGAAGTGTTGTAGACCGTAGATATCCTATTAGGATTATTTAATTCGTGGCGACATTTTGTTTCTATTTTTTTTAATCATTGTCTATAATTTTTCAAATGTTTTGTGTTAATTTCATTATTAATTATTGTTAATATCATCATGATAAGCACTGTCTGATTTTTAATTTTATTGTTCCTTTGATATTTTCAATATTTGTTATTAATAATTCTTACCTTTGCAATATTATATTTTATCTTTTGTTATTATCATCTGCTGTCTAAATATGTCCTGTTATTGTGCTTCTTAGTTTGCTATATATGTGGGAGCGGCGTGGCTCAGTATAAGGGCGCTGTAATTCTAAATCCAAGGACCTAGGTTAGAACCATGCTGTGAAAAATAATTATTTATTCTGTTACTGTAGTCGTGAATGAGGCCTCGGGAGCAACCCGACCTCATAAAGTGGGTACCAGGGATAAATCTGGCTGTCGAGCGTGATTCTGACCACATTACATCCTTACACAACAGTTGGTCTAGTAACAATGCTTTCTGACATAGTGTTCTATACATGTATATGTATATATAAAAAAAATTGTATACATATATGTATATAATTTTTTCTTTCCCTAAATTTTGGTGTGACCCCACAACATTTTGTTACAGATCTATTGAAGGCCTGATAAGCAAGCCGAAAGGTCAGAACAAATAAAATAAGTGTTACCTTTTTTTGAGACATGCACCTGTAGCTCTGATGAGGCCTGAAATTCATGCCGAAACGTTGACACTAATTATATAAGTTCTTATTGGAAGAAGATAAGGCGCATAAAGTAGATTGTAGGAAGATAATCCGGGTGGTTCTCAATAAAGGTAGAAAGTAGTAAAAAAAACTATTTAATGTTAACAGCGTTTCGCCCCACTTTGAAGGACTTCGTCAGGGCTTAGTGAAAAAAGATACAAATAATTGAGATGTAGTAATAATAAGCTTATTTGTGTTCTTTACTGGTCGCTCCTCGTGAACATTCATTCAGTTGAATGAAAAACTGTTAAATACGAATTTTCATAACAGAAAAAAAAATCTATTAAAATATTTAAGCACATTTTTGTTCAAGGGCGTACTTAAAAACAAGGGGGGAGGGAGCAAGCCATAGTCAATTAGGTTGTGACATTTTAGCCCGAAAAAGGCGAATGAAATCAAAATTATAAATATATATTTTTGTATTAAATTAATAATTTTTTCACTTCTAGGCAGCCGCCCCTCGCTGGGTTGGCCTATAATATTTTTTATTAACGAAAACTATCTCTCATTAGTTAATTGTAATAAACAATATATGAATAAAAAATATGAAAAAAATTGATAACTATTGTTTTTTCATTGTTGTTATGACAACAGTCAAATTTTACTTTTACTTACCTGTATATGAAATATATAGTAAGGAAAGGTATTATTAAAATTATATTGAAGGTATTATCCTTCTGAATAATAAAGAAATAGCAGTTTTGAAATTTACAAGGATTTATTTCATTTCAAGATGCTAAGTGATTGTTGTGCGGTGCGTGGATCAGGCTTTTAGTCCATCTGTTTAACCTTGTTTTCATTTTCCTAATTCTTTCTAAATATTTTTCTTCTAAACGAACTCTAGTATCTCCTAGTAGACGAACCTCTATGTTTTATACTTTTATACAAGGATTTAGTCAAGAAAAATCATTGCTTTCTTTGTAGAGAAGTTGCCGACGCTTCTAAAGATGGGTGGGCCCCTGCATCTTGAACAGCTAGCCTGGGGTTTTCCAAGGAGGTAGTAATTAGTGAGCTACTTGCGTCCTCTGTCTGCTCATTCCTTGTTCCCAGCTGTCACCGCTTGATGGAATGCCGTTCATGATTCTCATTGCATGTTGTGAACCAACTAATAGAAACAGGAGAGTTTACCACGCCCTCGGTGCCAAGGATTACGTTGAGGTAAACAGCATCTTGCCTATGTTTCTTGTCAATGTGCTATATCTATACCTTGTATATCTGTTTATCTTGTCTATGTGTGACAACCTTAAAACCATTGATTTAATCGAAAATACAAATTGAATATAATGTAGTAAATAATATTTTCAAGTGCTTGGTTCAAAAATAATAAAAATCCACGGACGATCGAAAGATGATTGCAAGAATAAAAAAACATTTAGCCTTTCTCGAGAAACTGAACAATTGTAATGTAAACGTATATTGAAGATAGCTGGTGATTGACCTCTACTCCTGTGCCACGCCCACGATGTCCATAGTGTCATGCTTTTTGGCTTCTCTTTACCTAGCAGCTTATCCTTTCCTTTATAATCTTGAAAAAAAATGTTTATTGTAGAATATAGCACCATCTTTAATATTACATAGGGGATGGAGTCGGTAAAGGGAATTGTTTCGTTTAAAAAAGGAAAGGTGTGAAAGAAGGAGGCTAAAAAAGATAAACTTTTAAATATGTGTTTGTATCTTTTTAGCCCTGATGAAACCCTGCAAAGTGGGGTGAAACGTCGGACATAGTTATAAACTATTTGTTCTTTTTTTCAGCGCAACCCTGACCATCTTCTGATATTTAAATTTTTACGGTCAACTATATATACATATATGTAACTAATATAGATTTAATATTTAGTATTTCTTTCTTGTTCATGTCAACGACCCATAAATTGTCAGTAAATTCATCTGTCTTCAGTTTCAAGTCTTTCAGTTAAATTACAGTCCACTAGCATTAACCCAAGCAGCGTCCTAAAGTGAGCTGGCACCTGGCCTTCAGTTTAAAGTGCTCTTGTTACTCGAATATACCAGTTTTATGGCACAATTTCCTCGTAAATCTTGATGCTTCCGCTCCGGTTTTTATTAAGCGATGTGCGAATCTCTGATTGCTTTCCCTTGTTTCAAGAGCTGAGTTCAGACATAGCCTAATAAAGTTAATAGATAAAGTAAGATAATAGTAATAGTTAAAGAGAAAATAATTGATAATAGTTCTACTGCTATAAGCGTGCCAGAATACTGTTGCCATATACGTGCAATAATTTCTGATTTCGATACTTTTTTTACCCCCTTATTCAATGCACATTATCATCCTCCATCCATTGATCCTATCTCTTCAGCGACATGTTTTGCTTTAATTACCCATTGAAAGTAAAAAAGCGCAGATGCATAAATAATCAAGCAGTGCTGTCCAAAAGTGGATGTCACTAGTGTCATAATTGCTAGGTCATAAAGGGCGGAAACGCGATAATCGGAGGGCAGGAAATGATAACTGCTAGGTTAAGCTGTAATCGCCGGAAGCCACGCTTGGCTTTTCCATTTTGACGGATGTGACCAGTGCCTCCTCGGTCGCGGAGGCTGACCCACATCCGCTGCCAGCTTGATAGCGTTATTGCTATAACAAAACTATTTCGCTAGGTTTATTGTTAGTTTGTGTTATGTTGGCAAAGGTTACTGTCATTAGTAATTCATGCATTTTCTAAATTATATGTGATGAACAATATTCATCATTACGTACATTGGTCACTAAAGTAACTCTTTATTTCGTGCATCTTATCAATATTTACAAATCACCTTTCTAGTTTTTAAATTCGGAACAAAATAACATTGTTTGTTTGCTCTTGTTTACAGGGTTAAAACTTCATTGTCAGCAAAGCCTGTTGTTCATGAGAATAACAAAGCTTACACTCACATAAGAATCAATATATCACACATCTGCAGATAGATATATTGCAAAAAATAAAATTGTAATTGAAGAAGTGTTATGGTTTATAAAGGAGTTTTCATATCATTGAGAGCTTAAGATAAATTTAAGGTCAATCTTTTCTATTTACTGTTGTTAAATAGTGAGGGCATTATTCAAAAATATGTTCAACCGTGAGAATGTAGTTTGGAGTTGAGACTATATTGGCAAGATGAAGTTTTGTAATTAGGTGAGAGTGCGTGAGGCTAGTATTGCCTATTCTCAAGCGGGTTAGAGCAACTTCCTCCTTACTGTTCTGTGGTAGGATGTTAACCACAGTTTTACTGCTCTTTCAATTTTCTTTAGTTTCCTTGGAGAGCATTCGTATCATATGGCCTGTCGTGTTTCCGTTATTTCCATTTTAAGAGCTCTTTGTTCTCCAAGACTCCGACCATTTCATTTCATTGAAGTTTTAAATAGTTTCATATACTTTTATAGATTATTGGCCCTCTTTTGGACAATGTACCTTTTGATATCCTCAATGAAAGGGTTACTTTTCAGCATAAACTACTCGCCAAAGCTATCCCTAGCAGTTCCCAAAAATGTTGAGATCCAGTGATCAGGCAGGCCGTGGTAAAATTT
>NW_027107421.1:28402-32941 GCF_000696795.3 Halyomorpha halys | reverse complement strand
GTCTTTTTGTTGTACCACTTCCTGTCCCAAACCATGACATCCCAACTCACATTTGACATCTGCATAAAATATATAAGAATAGTTTTACTTTAGGTATCAAATTTTATAAAAACTAATACCCTATACGATGGGAAAAACCTATAATTTTGTTTGGTCATATTCTACGTCCTTGCTCTGAAACCTCTCGCTCAATCTTATACTTTTTTTCCTTATGACGGATTTTCATAAAAGTAATTAAGAACTAAATTAAATATTCACAGGTTTTGCCGAAACCTATCAGAAATCGGCTGCAAGACAAAATAATAGCAACAGATGACATTTCATGTTACACAGATCTGATGTCCTAGAGTCTGATATATCTCACCATCCTGTCCATCAGATAAAATTCAAATTACCAGGAAAATGTGTAGTACAGTTAATTTTGATCGTATCTTTGTAAAATTCAGACGCATGTATACGCGGCCATGTGCAGAACTAATCAGCAAGAATCTTAAAATAAGGTTATGAGTGTTTTAGCCAGATTCGTGGTTTAAAACTTCCCGTTGGTGAAATTATACGAGAATGTGGAATACAATTACTCGTACTTAAAACGTTTAAATACAGACTATGGTTCTGTTACTCGATATATTTAAAGCTGTGTAAAAGAGAAGTAATCAGAACTCAAGATAAACCTCGATTATAAGTAGAGGGAATTCAAACTCAAACCACTTTGATTAAACGTATTAGTAATTTTACTATTTTGAAGATGATTTGGAAACCTTCTAAAGTAGAAATGTTAGTGCAGTGCTACCAATGGGTAGTATGGGATTTGTCTTTACAAATTTTTCATACCGAGCGCGTACCCAGATGATCCTCCAGAGAAGAGTACACAGGGCCAAAACTGTGGGGGGAGGGGAGAAGGCAACCCATAGTCAATCAGCTCAATGAAACATTTCATCACAGAAAAGCAAGTGAAACCAAAATTAAAAAATAAATTATATATAATTAGAGTAGTAATTAAAATTTTTCGATGAAAAAAGAATTAAATTTTTAATAAATTGGTAATTTTTTTCACTTAGTGGGGGAGGGGACAGATTCCCTCTCCTATTCCCCTCTGGAAACGCCCATGTTTCAAGCTACTATAAATTTTCACATTTACATATTAAATTTATGGCTTAAAAGCAGTTGTAGATTTCAAGAAATAATTTTAAAAAATAAATAATATGTATAATAATATCAGAATATTTTTCTTTGTTCTTTGTTTAAAAAAAAAACAACTAAATAATATAAATTAAAACATCCAGTTAATTATAAATCCTTGTGTTTATTATTCTTTAACGAGACTGCATACAGAGGGAGGATTGCCGAGATGTAATCTCGCTTTTGGAGCAATTAGCCGAGGATTATAGATTAAAATCAGAGAGCTCTGAAGATTAGTATTAATTTAATCCCCCTCTCCCCCCTCCTATCCCCGCAAGCACATCTCGTGATTTTCAACTGGTCATATTTTAGCCCCGCATTAATTGGCTGCTCTGTTCATCTGTTTTCCAGCTTGCAGGCGATTTTGTATTTGATTAGTCGGCATTAAATATACACGCAATATGCACATGCGCCCCTAATGCAACCTGACAAAAGGTACCAATCCATTTCAAATAAACCGATGATAATCCCTTACAATTATTTCAGCATAGATTTTTCAACATATGCTTATACTAGGGGTATTCATGATGTTGTGTTAAATGTTAAATGTTTTACCATGTTAAATGTTATAACTATAAGATTGTGAGCAGCCCTATTTAAAGTCATGTTAAACGTTAAATGCATAAGAGCCCCTAACGGATTTTCTCAGCAACTTGTTGTATAAGCCTTAACGTTTATAACCTTCCTTCCAGACGCTCATATTATTGTTTACTTTAGTTTTGATTTAAGTAATTAATTACAACATGCCTAGAGTGAGTGAAAAGTTGAATTTGTGTGAAAGTTTAGCTTATGAAATGAAATGAAAAAATAACTTTATTCTGGGACATATGTCCCCTAAGAATAATTACATGGTTCATAGAGTGAGATTTTTTTCTGGCGAGCGTTTACAAATTTTCAGATAGTAGAATGAAATAACATTGTTTTTTTTCTCAAATGTATCATTAAAATTATCCATTCTGGTTTAATAACAGGGATATGAATACCACAAACACATGAAAGAACTGAGCTGTCACAACAAAAATGGCGGCGATCTCAACTGGTCTATTGTGTGACGTCATTCTCCATTTAACAGACCAAGTAACAGACTCTCAGCCATGTTAAATGTTATTTCGTTTTACCGCGGTAAAAGAAGGCAATTTTTTTTCGATTTAACATGAGTTTTTCCATTTAACACGGTTTAACATGTTAAACCAAAGATCATGAATACCCCTACTATATTATATTTTTTTATATTAATTAATACATTAAAAAGTTCACTTTTAGTATTAAAAAAAAAAAAGAAGTACTGTGGCCTAAAAATGAACTACATGTTCAATCGGAATGACAATCTAGACTGACGTGACCGATTTTAGTCACGAAGACCTCTTCACCAGCTAAACCAAAACAAAATTTAAAAATGATCCATGAATTATCACGTGGGAATTCAGCATCCTTAACGTTTTTTATAAAAGTGTGAAAAAAATTTTTGTCATGTTGAGGTTGCTTTGTTTTAATAATTGATGTATTATAAACTAGGAAAACGTAATAATAGTTTTTTTGCATAATGCTTGGACAAAAATAAGATAATTAAATTTTTTGTTTTGTTTTTGGCATTTTTGTCTGTACATATTCCAATTTATGACTTTATCCTCGACTCAAATTCTGGTAAATCTATGTAAATTATAGTAAAATATGTTTTTATTAATCCATTGTTTAGTAATATAAATGAAAAAATATGGCAGATAATTATTTGTTTTGTTATTGTAGCCGGGAGTCAACGCTATGAGTTCGGGAGTCCTCCAGGTTCACCTAGCCTCGCGAAATGGGTACCCATAATTGGAAAAAAACTGACAAAATCACCTCCTTGTAAAACCGTTGGTCTCGTTCCTTGCAAAGTATTGTACTCATGACCCTTCATGTATCTCTATTTACCGGATTTATATTTGATGAATAGTATCGATATTCCGTTAGGATATTACTGAGTATGCCAAGAGCTTCGAATTTATTACAGACACATTTCGAAACTGTTCTAGTGACATAATTTTTTTTTAAGATTTCGTCGCCAGATTTGAAAGATAAACAATTTTCAGTTTTATTTGCCAAGGCGTAATCTTCATTCTTTCCTATCTTATCAAGGGAGAGAAAAAAAAAAAAAAAATACGAAGGCTTTTAAGTACAATTTTAGTGCTAGTTGAATATTAAACATCTAATATGGCTCTAACCTTGTTTAGGTATCTCTGCATCTGACGGATGTGTTGACATTTTATGATTTGAAACGACATAATTACGAGTCTGAATCTAAAAACGATTGTTTAATACGTTCTTAGATCTTAAAAAAATTATTAGAAGTACCCGGTGGAAGAGTAAAGTAGTTTTTTCACCCCCGTTTTTAAAACTATATTTACTAGTCAAAATTAAAGAATATCCCAAGTACAGTTAGAAGGAATAAAAAATGGCGGCTGTTTCAAAACAATAAAAAAAAAATTAATTTTCTTTCTTAATTCATAGCTCTATATCTTTAAAACTACCAACAACACTAGAAAACATTATTTAAAGTAGAGTAAATGTGCTAAAATATGAGCCCTAATATAAGTAGATGGTTAAGTTCCTTGGTTCCCAAGATACAATTTTTCAAAAAGCAATGTTTCATAACGAAAAATCAATAGTCATTGAATTTATTTTATGAAAACTATATCTCAGGAATACGTAAAGATGTCTGCTACAATATAAATTAATGGTTGTTTAAACTATTAAATATATATGTATATATAGTTGACCGTAAAGATTTAAATATAATTAGATGGTCAGGGTTGCGGTCAAAAAAAGAACTAATAGTTTAAAACTATTTTAATGTCCGACGTTTCGCCCCACTTTGCAGAGCTTCATCAGGGCTAAAAAGATACAAAAAACAAAACAAAAGAAAACTGAGAATATTGCAACAATAAGGTAATTTAAGCTAGGATAAATATTATGTAAAAATTAAGTGATAAGAAATTACACATAAATAAAAGGAAGGAAGACATAAAATAGTATCAGTATAAAATAAACTTGAATAAACAATGATAAGAATAAAAAATAAGTAACAATGGCAAGAGTAAATTTTTTTTTAATAATACGTGAAATATACAGTTAAAAAAGTATATACTCCTGTACTTTTTGTATATGTATATTTTACGTATTTTAAAAAAAAAATTTACTCTTGCCACTGTTACTTATTTTTTATTCTTATCATTGTTTATTCAATTTTATTTTATATTGATACTATTTTATGTCTTCGTTCCTTTTATTTATATGTAATTTCTTATCACTTTATTTTTACATAATATTTATCCTAGCTTAAATTACCTTATCGTACCTTATTGTTGTAATATTCTCAGTTTT
>NW_027107421.1:22243-28352 GCF_000696795.3 Halyomorpha halys | reverse complement strand
CGGTCAAAAAAAGAACTAATAGTTTAAAACTATTTTAATGTCCGACGTTTCGCCCCACTTTGCAGAGCTTCATCAGGGCTAAAAAGATACAAAAACAAAACAAAAAAAACTGAGAATATTACAACAATAAGGTAATTTAAGCTAGGATAAATATTATGTAAAAATAAAGTGATAAGAAATTGTATATAAATAAAAGGAAGGAAGACATAAAATAGTATCAATATAAAATAAACTTGAATAAACAATGAAAAGAATAAAAAATAAGTAACAATGGCAAGAGTAATTTTGTTTTTAAAAAATACGTAAAATATACAGTACAAAAAAAAAATAATAAAAATTTATTTAATCTCTACTTTTTTTTCCCGTATTGTTTTTGTTTTATGTACATCTCCTGTACATTTTGTATATGTATATTTTACGTATTTTAAAAAAAAATTTTACTCTTGCCACTGTTACTTATTTTTTATTCTTATCATTGTTTATTCAAGTTTATTTTATACTGATTCTATTTTATGTCTTCCTTCCTTTTATTTATGTGTAATTTCTTATCACTTTATTTTTACATAATATTTATCCTAGCTTAAATTACCTTATCGTATCTTATTGTTGTAATATTCTCAGTTTTTTTTTTGTATCTTTTTAGCCCTGATGAAGCCCTGCAAAGTGGGGCGAAACGTCGGGAATTAAAATAGTTTTAAACTATTTGTTCTTTTTTTGACCGCAACCCTGACCATCTTCTTATACCATTAAATAGTTTAAAACATTTATTTTCGTAAGAGTTTTTGTTTTTACGATATTTGCCTAAATACATTCACAAGATTTTGTTCAGAGGATTATTTTGGTATATAAAAAAACTATGTCTCAGGTGTGCCAGAACGGAAGTTAAAACGAGTTCAATATGATACAAAGTAGTTTATTGCATTTATCTTTTTTAGACACAATAAATTGATGTTTAATTGTTCTGACAAAATTTCATTCACAAATATCATTAAGAAAAAGAAAAAAGTTTTTATAGCATCCCAGGCGTATACATTATTTAAATATGTAATTTTATTATTAACACAAACAATTGATCCAATTTTACTCTCCATTATTTATTTCCAAACATATCCAACGTTTCGGCCCTTAGGCCATTCTCAAGGAGACAACCTATATTAAAATAATATAATAACAGTTTCAAACACTATTTTTAAATTGATTATTCACTTACAAATTTTATAATTTCAATTTAAAAATATTAATAAGGTTAAAGAAAGACAATATTTTGAATTAGCCTGCAGTTTTTAAAGGATATATTACATCAATGATTAAAATATATTAAAAACATTAGTATTCTGTACAATAATGTATAATAATGTAATAATAATATGAAACCAGATTCTATAGGTTATCTCCTTGAGAATGTTGCAGATGATTTGAAATAAATAGTTGACTGTAGAAGTGGATCAATTGTTGTTTGCGTTATAATTTATTTTTATAAATATTATTAAATAAACTACTCTAAAACAATCACTATAATAAATCATTAATCTATGTAATTTTCGTTTGATAGTACTTTTCGTTTTTGAGATAAACAGTTCAAATTTACATGACCATTATAACTTATTTAGAATTCAAAACATGTATTTCCACAAAAATTCGAATTCCAAATTATTTACCATCGCAATACTACTTTCCCTAACTGTATATTCCATTATAGTTAAGTGAAAGTTAGTAAATAATCCTCGAAAAGAAAAAAAAAAAAATCGCTCTCACATTAATTCATATACCATGTATTTTTCTTATCATCTAAACATTCAAAGAAAGAGAGGTAAACTATAGATCTATCTGGGATGAAGATGAATATTATCTCTGTTTTTATTGTTTCATGAAAGGATTACATTGTTCGATAAGACGCTATGTTCCAATAGTGGCAAGAGATATACAGCCAGATCATCCCTTTATCATGTTGGACTATAAACGAACTAGAATCTTAATGATTCCAATACCATAATATTCCTTTTGTCATTTTTATCATACTTTAATAAACAAAGAAATAATATCTGTAGCTATGATGAATTAGTTGGAAAAATAAAAAAAATGAAGACATTATTCATTTTCAAACATTTACGTAGGTT
This sequence comes from Halyomorpha halys, assembly GCF_000696795.3. Taxonomy (NCBI): domain Eukaryota; kingdom Metazoa; phylum Arthropoda; class Insecta; order Hemiptera; family Pentatomidae; genus Halyomorpha; species Halyomorpha halys. Next base: position 26,235 of record NW_027107421.1, on the reverse strand, counting down.
TTACTTTGTCTCGCCAATTTCAGATTTGTCAAGGTGTTTATGAAAGATAAAAATAAAAGTTATATTTTACAACCCAGAAGGGTTTAATCTTATTTTACCGTGTATATAAACACCAATAGTTTTATTTTATTTTTTTTAAAGGGATATGTTTCAACGATGTTACCTTAAACAGGAGTTTCTTTCTCTATTGTGTTCCCTCATAGACTGTACGAAAATTCGTAAGGTTGTCAGAAAGTAACCACATTCCATAGTGTACAATCTTTAAAATGCGTCAGAATAATAAGAAAGGCTTTGATGCCGATACCACCAATCGCTCTCCAGTGAGGCCTTCCAAACCCATGTCTACTGAATCATTCTCAGAGGAATCCTCCCATCTACGTTTCAGGCTACATCTTAGGGATCCGTTCCTTAAATCTCAGAACCTTATACACCCAATGCCGCAATGCATTCTATAGTCTAAATCCTCTGGTTATTCATTCTTTTTCGATCTGAACATTACGCAATACTTTTCAAAAAACCTTAAAGAGGCCACATTTTTCCGGTAGAATAATAGGAAGGATAATAGTTTTGTAAATTCTAGCTTCTAAGATTTTGGGCAGAAGGCGCGCGCAATTTCAAAATTTAAAAATATAACAAGCATTTCCCGCCTTTAACCTCGCTATTATTTCCTCATAAATTTCGAATTTTTTTTTTGTTTTTTATTTCTCTACCTGTTCAAATATATTTTCTTTTATATAAATACCATCGTGGTAACTAACAATATATTTTGTTTAATCCATATTTATTTCTGGTTCCTTACTAGAGTTTATCAACGTAGTTTTATAGTCTCGTCGTCCTCGCCTAATTATACAAAATCATCAGCATAGAATACGTCAAAATACAAAATAACATATATGTATATTTCAAATTACAAAAATAAATAAAGATATAAAACACGCTATAATTTATTAGACCATTATTTATTACTTAAATTAATTAATTTGATAATTAACAAAGTATAAAAGTGTTTCGGAGTTCTTATACAAAAGAAAACAACAACTTTTTTATTGTTTATTTGTTTTTTGGATTTTACGTTTCTTAAAATATTAATATTTTCTTATATCACAATTAATATATAAGTAACGCTAATATTTTTCATACACTACGTAATAAAAACATAAATCCATAAAAATGGAAGATATTATGAATCCATTATCTTAATATCCTTCTTCTAGTATCATCCTTAGTCTTATATTATTCCTGCAGTGCACATCTTAGAAACATAGTATTTCTACTTCTTTTTGGAGTGGCTTTTCGCTTCCAACTTTCGCTTAAGAACATGCCTGACAATATAAAAGTCACATTTAGTTGAGTTATTAAGATATTAAATGCTGTCTGTGAACGTAAAAAAAAAAAAATGAGTTGTGGAATTGATAGTTTAATTTTTAGATTGCTTAATGTATTCTCTCACATACATAGATATTCACACACATACTCGCTCAATCGTATATTAGTCGGGAATGTTTATGTAAGCACTTGGGCTAAAGGAAACAGGATATGATTGTAATACAGAGGTTGTTTTTTTTAACTCATTCATCAAAGTATTATAATTATTTTTAATGTAGAGCAAATCTTTTTTTGTAACCATAAATTTAAAATACATTATTCCGAACAGTATTTAGGTTTATTATAAACTGTCCGGTATATTTCACTTATTTATTACAATTTGAAGAAGATAGTCAGAGTTACGGTGAAGAAGAACAAAAATACTACTTACTATTACTTATTAATTGCTCAACACGTGTTTCATTTTTTCCTCATGACTGTAGGTTTTATATATATAACAGTTTTTAAATAAAATATTACACGGTCATTCCTAAAAACTTTTTTAAATAAAAGATATACGAGGAGAAGATGGTTGGGGGTGCGGTCAAAGTGAAACACAAATAAGTTGGTGTAACCTATTTAATTGTGCCAACGTTTCGGCTAGTTTCTAGCCTTCTTCAGGGCTAAGAACAGAACAAGATAAAAACCACAGTAAGTATAGAAAATAAAAAAGAAAGTATAAACAGAATAACATAAAATGAATAATTTTACAAAATAGAATAAATAAAATGAAGTGATGAGAGAAGCGGGAAATAAATAATAATTGAAAAAGTGGGTAAAATAACATAATTAAGGAAATGAAATAAAGATGAAGTTATATAATGCAAAGAAGTATGAACATATTAGTAATTATTAATTTAAAAATTGAAATATGGAAAGAAAAAGAAAATTGAGAGGAAGAAAATATATGTAACAATAATAATTGAAAAAAAGGCAAAATATAAGTAAAGTATACCATAAGAAATGAATAGAAAAAAAATTTTTTTTTGAAAACACCAATAATAATATACTGAACATAACTTATAACGTGGGTAAGGAAAATGGATAAAAGTGGAGAAAAGAAGGGGTGGTAAAATAAAAAAAGGGGAAAGAAAAAAAATAAAAATAAAATAAAACGAACCTGTTACCTTGAAAATCAAACGCCTAATGGATACTGCGCCAATAACGGCCAAACTCTGAATTTTGGATGTTAATGAAAAATAATTTTGCATATCATAAAAATTAGACTGATTGCGCTGCTATCAAAATGTTCGAATAGACTAAATAATAAAAAACATTTAAAAAACAGATTTTATATTACATTATTATCAACATCATAATAAAGTAAATCAATTTTAAACGTGTGTTCCATATTTTTAAAGACAATAAAGGATGAGCTATACATATAAATCTGTTTATTTTACTAAAAGCGTTAGCTCTAATTAAAATTTTAAATGAATTTTATTGTTTTTTTTTTTATGCAGTAGCACTCGTAGATAAGTTATTTTTTCTTTTGGTAAACATTCGAGACGCCAACGTCAGAGGCCTTAACTCAAAGACTCACTCATATCTGCAAATATCCACTAGAAAATTATTTTTCATTAATCTCTTTAACAAATTAATAAACCATTAATCTGAACCTTAAGTAAACAAAAGCCACTTTGCAATTATCGCAATACAAACAGAAGTCGAGATAAAATCGACTACCAAAGTGTCTTAGGCCTAATCTTAACGCGCTATTGTTTTCCTTTTTTAGGTTTATTTTATTCTTTAAAAAAAAAATTTTTTACGTTGACAATTTGTTTTTGAGAGCCAGGGCTTCCTGTGCTGAGTTACCCGTTTCACATCCTCGTTGGATATTTTAAATTTTATATAGACAGAAAACATTTCGTACTCGAGAGACAAAGTTTAAAAAGTGACCATTAAACAAACAAAAAATATAGATGTAAAAATTAATTAAAAAGAAAAAAATAACTATAATTATAAAAGAGAAAATACCTGAAAACGGACGGTCCGATAAGCCATGTTTTCCAATGATGCCCATATTTTACACCACACCTCAATAGCTTGGGACTAAGCCAAGATATCTCAAAATCCATTGGAGACGATGATAAGCCAATAGAATTAGTGTTTCAGTTTTTGAAATCACAAAATTTACTGACAAAAATATAACTTGATCGGAGGGAAAAAAAAATAAAAAAATAAATAAATAAAATAATCAAATTAAAAAATAAATAAAATTTAATGAATATTAGCAAAATTAAATAAAATATAAATGGCGTTGATGAGCAATGAAGTTTGGCGTCACTAAACAACCAAACAAACGGACGGTCCGAAACGTGAAGTAATATTGTTAATCTAAAATTAATAAAAAAGGAAAAATGTTTAAGTTTGAAGGTAGCTCACTGGCTCAGAAAGAAACAGATAGTAAAGTTAGAAAACTTCTTAAATTAGCACAAAGAAAAATCAAATTATTTAATAACTTGTCAACTATTGTTATCATTATTATATCTCTGATCAGGGAGTAAACTCGGGTCCGAATCCGGCTGTGACAAATAATTATTTCTTCTGGAAGATTATTGATTGACCGTGGGTATAGATGAATGGAATATGGTCCGGTTACGATCAAATAAAAACTCAAATAGTAG
>NW_027107421.1:4388-18818 GCF_000696795.3 Halyomorpha halys | reverse complement strand
CTTAATATAAAATAGCTCTATTAACTATACTTATTAAAATTCCTTATGATGCTGTCAGCAGCCTCCATATTGAGAAGAACCGCTGGAGATATAAAAAAAAATCGCTGGATACCTGGAGAGGACTGGTTCCTGGATTCCAGTTGATCCTTTCCTCAGAGTAACCTCTGGGCATAATCCTGCCCATCTGTCAGTTCTACTGTAAATATTCCATGGATTAGAAGCCTGTGTATAGTGTTCTGGCATACCTGAAACCAAACTATGTCAGACGTCATTTCTAGGCTATAAATTTTGTTCCGCAGTTGAAGCAGATTAAATGTCTTATCTATTTACAATAAAATTGTTGATAGGTACCAAATGATCGTTCAAAATTTTAAATTCGAATTTCGACGAAAATACACGTTTTGAGTTCCGCTGAATTCTAATATTTCAAGTCGTGCAGAATGGTCTGAGTGATCAGCCTAGCTCAAAACGAAGTCGCACGAAACTGAAATTACATATTTAAGAAGGGTATATGACTGGGATGTCACAGGAAATTTTTTGATAAAATAAACTGATTGGAAGGGCTACTTAGGATTGGTTTTTCACAATATCACGATTTTCATAAAAAAACAAAACAAAAAAAAAACTAATAATTTTTATTCGTTCTCGGATCTCTCAATAGAAAAGTAACTACTAATTTATAAGACTATACTCAGACCTATCTGCACTTAGGGACTTGAACTTTGGGGAAGAGCTAACCTGTCGAACAACAAACTTATCCATCCAAGCCTTTCAATCCAAAAATCCTTAAAACCCTAGTTAATGTACCCTATTACGTTTTCAACAGATCACTACACCATGGCCTTCATATCCCTTTTGTCCTTGACCTCATACCAACCAAATTCTCAAAATTCCATATAAACCTTTCTAACAATCCTAATCCTTTGGTTCAATCCTTGTCTAGTTCCACCCATCCCTACAATCCACCTCGAAGGTTGAAACGGTAGTGGCCAAGAGACTTATTGTAAAATAAAAATGGACAATTGGAGTTCTGGCATTGGTCAGATTTTCACTCAAGTTGAGTGTTTGTGGTTTTAGCGCACTTGCTCAGCCTCCACTGGTTCATTACGCTGGAGAGGGATGTGCTGGGATCCTTGGAGCTTTGCTCTACCCCTCACACGTGGGGATCCTCAAGTTGATTGTGAAAATATTGTATATAAGAGTGTAAATGTGTAGTGTGAGCGTGTACAAAACAAAAGTTTGTATAAAGAAATAATTAAATGAATAAATAAGTTAAAACACAAATTAACATGTTCAAAAGCTAAACAAACACATAATTAATAATTTCAGACCTAGTTCCCATCCAGGTGATGATGTATTCCAGGTGATGATGATATATCCCCAGGGAATACAAATTAATATTTTCCGCCAAGATTGCTGTATCCCAGGTCCTCTAAGCAGTTCCTTGTTTCATTCAATCAGTTAGGTTATATTTTCATTGAAATATTTCAACAGGGCTTAAATAGCGAATTCTCAATTAATTTTCATCTTAATTAACTATAATATGTTAATTTGAATATTTAACATAATAATAGCATTATTAACCTATCATAATGATAGCATTGTTAACAGTAATAACAAATGTATAAATTTGAACTGTGAAGGAATTTGATAATTAACTAAGGAGAAACACAAAGACTATAACATCGGAGATAGCCGAGACTGTCCGATCTCTGTCGTGTAATCGAAATACTGTTGTACGTATTATAGGCAGGAAAAAAGTTGATATTTTTCATGCTAATATAGTAACTAAAATATTTAATTTTCATAATTAAAGTGAAGAGTGGCCTTTAAATAATGAGATCGATTGGACAACCACGTTTTCCGGAAAGTAATTAATCAGATCCTCTCTTTTATTTTACCTTCATTAAATATAATTTATTCCATTGAGCAGAATTCGCTTTCATTTAAATTATCATTTGGTGGTTCATTAACAGAAGTTATATTTCAAATAAATATTTAAATACATATTGAAAAAGTATATTCCTAATTCAAGTAAAGGATATCACTCTGGGGTGGCCAGCGTTTCTGTATATAAGATCATTTTAAAAGTGTGTAGCGATCGACTTGGTGTCATAGGTGTAGTCTGAGGGGGAAGAAGGGGTGTACAGTACTGTGTTTCAGTAGAAGGTGCATTTCAGGGAATATTAAATAAAAACATTTATCATTCACCATTGTAAAAAGTAATCGAGTTCCCTTTCTTCATTGAAGTGATAAGTTTTCGATTTTTTCGGTTTACTACTCATGTTCATGGCAATACTAGGATGAAATACATATGACAATTTAAAGAATAAATATTGAATTAAATATTTTCCAAAAAATTCAAAAACTCCTGAACTGCAGTAATTATCTCGGTTACATTGAGAAAAATAATAAGAATACTGCACCTATAGAAAACAAACGACTAATTTATAAGACTATACTCAGACCTATCTGGACCTACAGATTTGAACTTTGGGGAATAGCTAAACCGTCGCACATCAAACGTATCCAATCCTTTCAATTCAAAATACTTAGAACCATAGTTAATGCACCCTATCACATTTCCAACAGACCACTACACCATGACCTTCATGCCTTTTTTGACCTCATACCAACCAAATTCTCAAAATTTCATATAAACCTTTCCAACCATCCTAATCCTTTGGTTCAAACCTTATCTAGTTCCACCCATCCCTGTAGTCCACCTCGAAGTTTGAAACGGTAGTGGCCAAGAGATTTATTGTAAAATAAAAATGGAGAATTAGAGTTCTGGCAATGGTCAGATTCTCCACTCAAGTTGAGTGTTTGCGGCTTTTGCGCACTTGCTCACTACCAGCAAGAGGGATGCGCTGGGATCGTTTGAGCTTTGCTCTACCCCTCACACGTGGGGGATAGAGTGAGCTCAGGGATCCTCAATTCGATTGTGTAAATATTGTATATAAGAGTGTAAATGTGTCCAGTGATAGTGATTACAATATTTTATTTTTTTCATACACATAGTTCGATTATGTTCATTTTGTTTATTCATCTGTTTGTATATATTTTATTCTTATTTTAGTTATGGATGTGATCATTCATCACTATTACCTATTGCCCACAACTGTGTGGCAGATTGTAATATCTATCAATTAATAAAAAGTATTTAAAAAAAAAAGATCTAAACAAGAGCTGTATCAAAGCCATTGCTTTCGTTAATCGTCTTCAGTGTGACATTTCACACTGAAGACGATTAACGAACAATTAAGTTTAAAACGTCGCCTCAATATAATTGTCATATTGAGTGATCCTCAAGATCCTACTAAAATATTTGTCATCAACAGAACTAAATAAGTAACTGTCTTCGCGAACCCGAAAGTTCAATACCGATGTCACCAATCGCTGCCTAAACTAATTCATCCACTGATCCAAAGTTCAAATCCGTAAGATCTGCCTTAACGCAATCCATTTCGGTTGACTCCTCGAACGTTAACTTGTGGGCTCAGCACTTTTTTTTAAAGATATCCTTTTGTATACTAAAAGAGAGAGTTAACGATTAATTTATTTTTACCGATTATCACCATTTATTTTACCCTTGATATTCAAGAAACTGTAATATAAGAGTTTTTCTTAAGAATTATTTAGAGATATAAATATAATATATATAACTGATTGACCGTATAATTTTAATTAATGAAGATGGTCAGGGTTGCGGTAAAAAGAGTAATACTTGACAACTATTTTTGTTTCTCTTTTTACCGCAACCCTGACCATCTTCATCATGATTCAGACATATAAATGTTCTAGTCTTACCTTGCCTGGACCCGGCACAATCTGACCCGACCTCCTGGATAGAACCTTACTACTACTTCTGAAGCCTAGCAGATGTACCCAGGTCGTTGGGAAGACCCGAACCCAGGTACCGGACGACTATCGAGCGACTAGACAGCCGACAAAAAGACGCAGCGGTGGGGGTAATCCCAGCTTATCCTGTTTATACCTCCCCTTAATCCCACATAACAATTACTCTATTGGCATCCCCGACGGCCTCAGTCCCCCTCGGAACCTTCCTCCCGTCATGTCGGTGAGTTTCTTTAATAGAACATTTTATTTTATAATTTAGTAATATTATCTAACAGTTCAATTATTATTTATATTAACTTAGATAAATAAATATTTTATTTTAAATTTCTTACTAGATATTGTTGGTATGAATCCGTCTTTTTTATTTAATTCATTTTATGATTATATTGCTTTACTTATTTTTACAGCTGTGACATTTATTATTATTTTTTTAAATTTTATTTATAATAAATTTTTCTTCATTTTGTCAATTATATTCAGTATGAATGAACACTTTTAGGGCTCTGATGTCCATTTTGTCAGCTTCTATTAATAATACATAATAAGTAATCTATTATAAAAATTTAAAAAAAAAAATCTTAATATTCCGTAAAAAGTCCGTTTTCAATTTTTAAATATATATATATTTTTTAAATTTTTGTTATAGATTCTGGTACTAAATTATCACGAGGTAAAAATATCGCTCTTTACCATGATTCTAAAAGTAATTAACTCCGACTTTTAGTTACAACATTTTCTGATAAGTACGAACACTTTCACATGTCTAATGGTGAAGATGAAGCGCCTCGTATAGAAATATGCCGATAAGTTTTCTCGATGCAATCGAAGCACTCGTCAGAGTCATTCTAACAGAGATATTTTTATCAGTATTCGGTTGAGTTTTATTAAATTGACTAGTTTCGATCATATCAACCTCAACAGAAACGAAGTACGTTGATGCGAATGATACCGAATTCATTTCTAAAATATATATGACTTCATTTCCTTATTAAAATTAATAATTTATTAATTGGAGAAAATGGTCGGAGGGGAGGGGGGGGGTGGTCAGCAAAAAAAAAAGAAAAAAGAATTTATTTATTTTTGTTTTTTTGCTGATCGCATCTCCCCCCTTCCGACCATCTTCACTATTTACACCTCATAATAATTTATTAATATGAATCGGTATATTAAATATCTATTATATTTAATAATTAAACGAATTTTGTTCATCGGTTCTATGTATCCAATTTTTATTAGTCTCAGGTAATGTTTAAAAGAAATATATTTGTTGTATCCTTAGCAATAATCCTATTTTTATTTCCAATATAAATAATTGTCTGCAGGAAATAAAACTATTTTAATACCTTTATTGACTATCTTCCTACAATCTACTTCATCCGGTCAAATATCTTCTTCCAATATAAATAATTTATGTAGTATACTCCATGCTTTTATATTTTAAGATAATTTATATTCTTGAAGTTCATTATGAATAAAAATTTATAAAAGTCAAACATGTATCATATTTTGATTTTGATGTCAGATAAAAAAAAAAAGAAAGTTTTTTCAGGTAAAGTTAGCTTTTATATAAACTAAAACAATATATATAATTTTAAAACGAAATGTATGAATACACATTATTTTGCATTGACTCTGTAAACTATGCACTTGAAATAATGTTTATTTTTTATGCCGATCAATTTTTTTTAAAACTCTGGACCAAAATGAGATCTATGCAATCATTATTTGCTGGGATACAGCTGTTCAAACATTGATAATTTTCTCTAAAAAGTAAAAAAATCAATGATTTTTTGAAAAGAAAAGTTATAAATATTCATGAAGAAAATTTAACGAAATTTCATTTAACCTGATTTCATGACGTTTATCATCAATGGATCTCTAAAAAATAATTAATAATTAAAAAGTATTAAAAGTATAATTTGAGAAAAAAATGTTCTAGATGTATTGAATAATTTTTTATTGAATTTTAATAAACAGAATAAATAGGCACAATTTCTTTATTCCATATTACTTTTTTGGTTTACAGTTTGATAAGAATTTACGACATACCATATGGACAGTTTAAGTTTTAAGTACAATAATTTTTTTGTCATCTATATATCCGGTTTGTATTGTTCATCTGTTTATTAGAATGTCATAAAAAATTACTTACTGCACTAACAATTTTTTTTCAAATGGGATATATATTTTTTTAAGAAAAACTCAGAATCCTGCCTAACTGAAATATGGCTCATCTTATTAATGCAGACCCCTCTAATATTATAACTATTTGGATATAATTATTTTTTTAGTTACAAAAATCAAATAATTAATACGCAAAAAAGTAATAGTCAATTTTAGATATTTATGATAACTTAAAAAAAAATCTATACATTTCACCTTTCAAAATTGACATATTGACCAACCAAAACATTGGAAGTACTAACCAACAGGCTTAAGGATAAGCCTCAAAGATAATACTATGACAGAGAGGATAATATTATGATACCAGTGTAAATAGCTGTTGGAATAAAAATTATGTGCAAAATACAACTTTTATGAGGTAAATTTAATAACCAACAATGTTTTATAGGTTTCAAAGATTTGTTTTAATTTTTGGGTTAGGTTTTATTAAATTGGCTGGTTGGGGTTGGATAAATCTCAACCATTTGCATTTTAAAATTAATCACTCATTGACATAAAGCTTTTTATTTTGGAACTATATAGTCCTGTAAAAAAAGTATAAACATAATAGTAATTTTATAGCTCTTTCTTCTAATCAAATACTACACCCTTACAAAATTACAAAATTTGTGACAGAAATGAAACTTACTTTTATTTTTTTTTTTTGTTTGATTGAAATATCTAATTCACTGCTCATTTTTACGTTGATTTTTTTTTTAATTACATCACGCTAAAAATACTTGTAATATACAGGAGTATATAGAAAGGAAAGTTTGTATTCTTGCCAGACACAGAATTACATTATTATTAACACATTGAGTAACACTAAAATAATGATTATAATGATAAAAAAATAAACATTTTTTTGTTGAAAATTGTCATATATTAGAGCAGTGGTTCCCAAACTTTAGACTTTTTCGAAAATCATAAAAATTGGGACAACTTGAATATGACTTTACCCATCCAGTCGAAATTTGGGAACGCAAGTAGGGTGTGATGCGCACGCCGCACAAGAGTTTTTTCAATCAGATCATCTTCATTTCTGTTATTATTAATCTTAAGAGAAGATAGTCGGAGGGGGATTGAGGGAGGGTGCGATCAGTAGAGAATAACACAAATAATCATAAGATTATTTATTCGTGCCGACGTTTTGATCTGAATTTCAGGCTTCATCAGGGAGTTATAGGCAGAAAGACCTGACTACACTTTAGACCTGGTTACTATTATTAATCTTGTATGTTTTCATTATAGCAAGCAATGACGCCTGAAAATTATTTGTGTCAGCAATAAGATATCGATAAGTAAAAACCAATGTTAAAGATTAAAATTAATATATTTGTAAAAATTTTCGAAAAGATAACATTAAATGAAAAATATTGCATATTTTTTTTCCTCGAGAGGTTTAGGATAAAGAGATAAAACCTGATCAGTTTTATGATTGACAGCAATTTTATTTTTATCTGAAGATATACCTTTATCGCTTGTTATTTTTAGGCATAAGTTGATTGCTTTGAATTGACATGTCATGATTTCAATATGAGATGTTTCGTTTTAAAATTTAGATTAGCTAACTCGCAATTTACTGCAATGAATCAGTGATATCCTAGATTATATGTTTACTTAAACTTTCTTTAAAATTTAATTTTAATTACCAAATCTGAACCAAAATGAAAATATATAGGTAAGTGGTTGGGGCAATTTGCACCCGAGCAGCGTCCTAAATTTGACTGAATTTCTTCAGTAGACCCACGAAATAAAAATTTGGCCCCCAACCATGGTTGGATAGGGTGGTAATATGTAGTAACCCCTCTCAGTCAGAAATGAACTCAGAAGTCAGAAATGACCAGGAAGGGGGATCATAAAAAAGGGGGGTGATAAAAAAGAAATATTGAAAGTAAAAATCGGTCCTGGAGTTCCTGAGAAAAGAAAGATGAATTTTTCAAATGTACTTTCTGATTCTATTTTTGTTTTTATCGGCCGATTGCTTACGTACATTATTGAAAATAATAAACTAATACATACAAATATATTTTAATTCAAACCTGCAGGATTCAGGCTTAAATAAATTATTTTCATTAGTTATAGTAAAGTATAAGAAAACTAAGTATATCTTATAGGTTGATCCGTAATAAGGACGAAGATGATTCAGATATTTAAGGATATGTTTTATTATGGACTTAGCAAGGAGCCTTTGTACATTTAGCATTTAGGATTTATATTATCTTGTAAACCGGAGGATTTAAATAAGTTTCTCAAGGATTTGTCCGTTATCTTCTCCAAAAGTTTGTAATAAAAATAATAAACAATATCCGCTCCCTGCGGAGATAGGCCTTGGTATTTAGAAGGCCGGGAGCTTAATCCTATAACCCCGACAGATCCCCAACTAATTCAGATCATCCCCTAATCTAGAGGGGGGCGGGTTAGCCCCTAAACCGATTTCCGGATTAGTTTTCATCTGGATGGAAAAAAGGCGGGCTCCAAGAGTCCCAAGGACTAGGAGGAATCCAATTGCTCAAACTTACCTTTATTTTCCATTTAGACAATCGGATTCGTCTCCCTCTTGCGTCTTGTGCACTCCAGCCAAAAAGGCTCCGTCTCTGCGGCAAATTTATTTCCCCCTTCGTCGTCTCTTATCTCCCTTACCTCATATTTATTTACTCCTCTGAGGTAAATGTTTTCATCTTTTCAGTTCTACCCGAAATCGGCTGCTATATTATCTGAAAGGGAATATTTGGCCTGCAAAGAATTTCCCGTATTTTTCTCTAACGGTAACAACACTTCATGTAGGTGTACATTTAAAGATGTTTTGCACTTTTAATGTGTGTAGCGTACATCGTAGGTGTATTTACAAATCTAATATATAGAAATGAACATTTGTTTGTTGGTACTTAATGCACTGCCATACCATTCATCCATTGAGATGGGGCTATAATATAGGATGGCCTGATTTCTCGAGTGACAAAAAAAAATTAACTAAATTTTTGCATTTTTTGCATAAAAGATTTTTGGCGCGTAGCTCAAAAATTATAAATTTGTCAATTTTGGAGAATAAGGAAAAAATATTACTCTTCCTATTAAATGATTACTAATTCTATTAATTCTCTAAACACAAAAAAAAAAAAATAAATAAAAATAAAATAAGGAAAACGTTTAGTAAAGTAGATAAATTTTTTTTTTGGAAAAAGCAAATCATATTGGTTCTTAGCTTCACATAAAACCCTCAAATTAATAAAAACCTTCTAATCCATTAAAAATTAGAAACCATTCACCTTTATTTATTCGTAAGATTTCTTTTACCGGTAACCATTTTTCATATAATCGTTTTTAACATCTCAGCATTTTAACCTGTATTATCTGTCGCTCAAAAAGTATACATTCAATTCAGCTGTTACCATTTACGTTACTATAGTTACCGTATTATCAATTCATCTGTAAACTAATTGATATCAATGTTTCAATAGTGTTCAATTAATGTATATACATCCTCAAATATAGCAATACTGAAGCATTGCCGGCTGTGCTAATATTAGTAAAATAATCAGTAGAATTAAATAATATTAAGAGTAGAACTCTACTCAACCGGCCCCCGCTCAACCGAAAAAACGAGTAAGGTACGACGAAACAAAAATAACTCTAATTATAAATAAAAAGTTATAAGATTACAACTTGTGTTCCAAAGGGTTTTTTAATATTATTTTTCGTTTTTAGGAATAACACTCTTTATATCACTTCTTTATTCTTATCACATCTGAACAACGTTTCAGTCCCCTTTAATAAGTTGACACATGTCCACAAGACAATTTTAAGAACTGGATTTTAGAAAAAAAAAAACCCGAAATGTTTTTAAGATGAGAAAAGAATAAATAAGTGATGTAGAGAGTGTTATTCAAAACTTAATGAAATGATGTTTCTTAATATTTTTTTTTTTTAATTTATATTAAGTTGGTCGACCAAAATTAACTTTATCATTTATTAAAATCAATATATTATTCTATGTATGCTAAAGAGAGAAAAAGAAAAAAAGGAAGAGCAAAGATTTATTGAGTTAACAGAGCAAATATGGTAGAAAAGATTAATAAAAAAAATATATATTGTATTGAGTGAGAAAATAAAAGAACAAAATTGATAAAACAAAAAAAAACATATATTACTATTATATATTGATATAATGATTTTACTCAACTTTGCCTATATTTTATAATATTTTAATTTTTTTTTTTCTGACCTCCTAGAAAAAATAATAACAAAAAATTAAATATATACAAGTGAAAGAATGTATGTACATATGTTGGCAAATTAAATATAAATATTTTAAAAATTGTCTGACTATATTTAAGTATGCTGTGTATATAGTAAGAGTTGGCAAGCACTTTTTTTTAATAGTTTTTCTCTCAGCCTTGTATATTACGTTTTATACCAGATTAAAATTGCAGTTAAAAACGTATTAAGTTAAATTAAACAATAAATTAATAATTTAACTTAATATATATTTTTTTATTTTCAAACCTCTTAGTTTTGTATTCTGTAACCATATATAAATCTGAAATTTGAAAAAATAAAAAAAACATTAAGTGAAATTATTAATTTATTGTTTTAAATGACTGAAGATTCAATAAATTCCATGGTTGGAGAGTAGCATACACCACCACTCAATATTCCCGACATGGTCTTTCCCGATCCTTTTATAGTCAGAACCTTATATACTCATCCCTTCCTTCAAGGTCTTTGGCATAACAGCTGCATCTTTTGTTCCATCTGCAATAGGTGCTTAATAATGAATTATATTATACAATTATAGTGTCTCTCGCCGAACAGAATCGCTGAGTAATTTTTACATTCAGTTTCCTATGTATGGAACATAGAGTACGGGAAAGAATTGTGATAGTGCAATATTTTGAGTACGAGTTATATATATTTCCTCAAAAATACGTGTTTTAGGTCACTTGAAATCTAAAAAACCAAAAAGTGTGTGAACACTCAAGCTCGAAAAGGAAAAGTCGTAAAAAACTGAAATAAAATATTTAAGATGAGTATAGAATCTGGGTGTGTCAGTAACGTTTTCGATAAAATCGACTGACCGAAACTCCCACTTTATAGAATCTAGTTTTCGCATTTTTTCAATTTTCTTCCAAACGATTTTGATTAAACTCTATACCAATATACTGTTTAATGGTTTTGAATATCAGCTAGCTCTTATCCCTAGTGAAATAGTCTGTCATATTTTATTGTATTTTGGAATATTGTATTTTCCATAATACAATGAAGCACAAGAAGAAGTTAGAAAATGTGATATAAAAAACACAAATAATTAAACATGAAGAATTTGTACAAAGTTTTGCCATTGTTTCTACAAATGAATGTAGGAAAAAGAAAATTATGTAGTGCTATATCAGATTTTTAAATAGATAGATATCTTTGGAAAAATTATATTGCAAAAAAAAATATTATGAATACAGTTTTTTTTTCTTATTTGAAGCTTCAGATTCTATTCCTGGAGATAATAAGGTCACAGGACTTGAAAAAGATTATTGCATGTTCCAAATAAAAATAAATTTCTGACCAAGATTAATTATTTTTAAAAAAATTTTATGTGAATACCATTTAAATTTTTTGTTTTAAAATTGATGTTATTGACCTTTTTTCCATTCGATAATCCGAATTTTTGTAATTCCATCTTTCTAGATTTTAGTTAGTTGGGATTAGCAGGATTAAAAACTACAAAAACTAAAATAAAAAATCTATATTAAAATAGGAAATATACATTGTACTCCTACGCTTTTTTTTTTCACATACTTAACCACTCTAAGGATATTTGTTTAGATAAATATTAAAGCCGTGAAATTTTATTACCCAAACCAGAGCGCACCTCTGCATTGCAGTGCATTTAATACAGAAATTTCACCTAGCCAACAACCCTCAATAACGGAACCCTTTGATTGAAGAAGGTGGTTAAACCAAACAAAAAAAAATACCAAGATAAAACCAACTATGGAAGCTATAGCTAATACACCATCGACCGCTATTTTGATAATACCCGTGGTGCATCTAGAGTAACAAATCCGGGAGAGTAATTGAAGTAGGGGGTGGGGATGGGGGGGGAGTGAGGATGAGGGTGACGTAATCCTGATCCTTGGGGATTATCCCTAGGGATGCACGGTCTCCGGGCAGTCTTACCAACTTATGCTAGCGGCATTTCATTTTTAAAAGATTTTATCTACAGAAAAATATTACTGAGAGCCAGAAAGTAAGGTTTTTACTCCATATTTTACTGGCTATAAATGTGGGATCACCGATTTCGATGAAATGCATTCTTGGTGGTACTAGATCGAAAAATATTAGAATTTATTTATATTGTCGTATGCTGGATTTAGTATTTAATGTTATTGTACTGCAAACTATTTGTTTTTTTTTTTTGTGTTGAATAACGATAAAAGATTTTTGGGTATATTATTAATAAGTAGGCCTAAAATATTTTTTTTTATTTATTTATTTTTTTTAATGACTATATTGAAATTTACAATTGTATATTACATAATACATTTAGTAAATATGGTCTTAGTTAAAATGGAGTGTTACAGGCGTACTAGCCACTGGTAGCTCTAATAACTAGGGGCTTTGAGTGGTTAGGGAGTTTATAATGGAAGGAATAACATCTGGTTCGGGCCAGATCGGTTAGGGACATTAAGGTCTTTATGTATGATTTTATTTGTGGCAAAGTAAGGAGCATTGAGGATTTTACGAAGGATTGTAAGGATTGGATACGAGAGGAATTCGAAGGTTTAGTGGTGTACCATAGCTCAACTCTATATGTCCAGATTGGCCTTATTATAGACATGTCGGTCTTTTGTAATGTGTTGGAAGTTTAGAACGTATGTCTAGTAAGTGCTGTAATAGTCGAAATCGACGTGCAGTTTCCTGTCTTTTCAGTCTTGTGTGAGGATTTCAGGTTAATCGTTTCTCCTAATGTAGTCCAAGGTAGCGGATCTGTTCGACAGGGGTAAGAGTAACATTATTAAATGAAACTGTAGGGCAGTCAGTAGGTTTACGACGAAGGGTAAAGGTGATTTGATGGGATTTGTTGGAATTCATCTTAATCCTCCAATTACGACACCATTCTTCCAGGGCTGTGTTATGGGATTGGAGAATTTGGGATACAATTAATGGGTTATTATTAACTGCGAGCACACATGTGTCATCGGCATACGTGGTGAGGGTATTGTTAGGATTGGTTGGAATATCAGCTGTATAGACGGTGTAGAAGTCCCATCAAGAATACTACCTTGAGGAAAAAAATCTTTTGTAAATCTTAAATCCGAATTTTCATATAAATCAAAAATTAGAAATTTATTGACTTGATTGTTGGAGGAATTTTTTTTTTTTTGCCGATGTCGTCCTCTACCTACCTCCTGGTTTCACTGCATTTTTTTTAATATTTTCGTATGCAGGCTTTAGTATTTAATGTTATAGTACTGCAACTGATACGTAAACCATTAGAAAAATTCAGGCGGACTGATATTTTGAAGTAGGCTAGGGAAATTTTTTTTTTTTAATTTTATGAAATTGGCATTTAAGAGTTTTTTGAGGACTTTAAAAACGAATCTAAGTAACTTTTTCTTAAAGTTATTTATTTTTTAAATTATTATTTTTCTACTTTACTAGTAGGAACTTTTTGTTTTGTTATGATGTATACATGTAAGCACCTTTAATAAAATTTACAATATTTATTTATTATTCTAAATCAGAAAGCACATCAAGTGGTAAATCATTTGATATATCTTTGATTATAATTTGGATATCTCCATAAGTACAATTCTCTATAATTATGATTTAGTATATGTCTAATTATACATAATTATATTAGTTACACTGTAGCCGTGGGTAAACCCTGTGGGTTTTGAAGACCTCCTGAGGTCCACCCAGACTTATAAAGTGGACATCCTTCATAGGAGACAAGTCTGGCTGTTGAGCGTGATCCTGAAAAAATCACCTCCTTGTATAATCGTTGTTCTAAAAACAATTCTTCCTTACTAAGAACTGAAGCAATGACCCTTCATGTGACGATGCGGTTCACATTGTTATTATTATATCTCTAATCAGCATTAAACTAATTTAAACGTACTGACCATGCAAAGTATATATAATAAGAAGAAATAGTTGATATCAATTTTTTGCACTAAGAAAAACGCATTTTTGCCATTTGCAAATTTCGCCATCGAAATTTTTTAACGTGCTCTGTACACATGGCAGCAGTAGACTTTACCCTAAATATAATGATAGTCGGTTGTAAACCCCGATCACTAATACTCCTGATAAGATAAAATCCTTTATAATAAAATAAATTACTAGTACTCAAATAATCAAAATACAACAATATAAAAGGACTATGTTTTCCCACTCAGTCGTCAT
>NW_027107421.1:2531-3776 GCF_000696795.3 Halyomorpha halys | reverse complement strand
GTACTCAAACATGATCAGCAACAGAAAACAATTATGAAAAATTGGTGAAGACAAAAATGCAATTTACCAATTTGTTTTGGAGGTAGTTTTGTTGATATGTGACTCAGAGAGAATTTTTTTTAACATTTGAAACAGCTGCCATTTTTTATTTTCCTCACTATACTTTGCAGACTCGTCAATTTTCATCAGTAATTATAGATAGGTTTTCTTAAAGTAATTAGTAAACAATATTGGGGTAAAATACTCTAGTTATATTTTAGAACCATCATGGTAGAACAAGAGCCGGAAATAAAAAAAAGGTAGTTATTTCATCCTAATTTTTTATTACTTTAATGAACACTATGTATAATTACTAGTCAAAATTTGATGAGTCTGCCAAGTATAGGAATACAAAATGGCTGCTGTTTCAAAATTTAAAAAAAATATTAATTTTTCATTCGGAGCTCTATATCTTAAAAACAACCAACAATGCTAGAAAATCTGAAAGAACATTATTTAAAGAAGAGCAAATTTGCTGAAATATACGTCCAATAGTTCTCGAGTTATAGTCTTTTAAAAAGCAACACTTCATAAAAATGTAAAGAAATGTCAGTAGTTAGTTAATTTACTTTGAGAATTATATATCTAAGGAACTATGTGACGTACAGATGTCTATTAGCACTCACGTTAAAGCTAGTCTAATTTACTATAAAGTAGTTCCTGACCTTTACCTTCGTAGGAATAGTAGTTTTCATGATATTTGCTAAAATAAATTTATTTATAGTTGTTCGGACAGTAAGTTTGATTTATGAAAAAATTTATTTCAGAAACCATTGGACGTACAGATATCTGTCTGCACTCAAATTAAAGCTAGTTAAATTTACTATAATATAATTAATAATGTTTATCTTTGTAGGAGTGGTAGTTTTATGATAATAGAGAAAATAAACTCACAAAATGTTAATTTCTAGTTGTTCATATAAAATGTTGGATTTTTGAAAAACTATATCTCTAGACCCATAAGACACACATATGTCTGCCAACACTCAAAATAAAGGAAATTTAAATTAATGTAATGTAGTTTATGACACTTATCTTTGAAGGGGTAGTAGTTTTTATGATATTCACATAAGAATATTAATTTGGCAAATTCGTTGTTAGTTCCGAACAACTATAAATCAAATTGATTTTTTAAATTAGCAAATTTCATGAAAACTACTACTCATTCGAAAATAAATCTCAAAAACTACTTTATAGCTGATTAAA
>NW_027107421.1:0-1118 GCF_000696795.3 Halyomorpha halys | reverse complement strand
ATTTATTTTAAAAAAATTATTAATTTTTAGTGTCTAGAGATATATTGGGAAAAAATAAGGAATAAAAGCAATCTTATCATTTTATACTTTATGCATACTAGACACAGTTGAGGTGCACCTAACGAACATTACGAATAATTAATCAACTGGTGTCGGATTCTAAAGCTGCATGATTTCGATTTTTTTTTTAAAATGATCTGTAAAAAGTTCCGTAATAAGGTTTTAGGCTAAGGCCGGTAAGAAACATGTATACAATTCATAAAAAATTATTTTAGATGAAATGTTTTCTTTCTCCTCAAGGTCAAGGCCAAGGGACGAATCTAGAATTTTCCTTTGGGGGAGGGCTGCAAAAAAAAAAAAATAAATAAATAAATAAACTATAATATTTGGTTTAGCATTTTAGTGATTAATGTCCGCGACATATTATATAACCTGTAAATGTGCCCACAGCTTATAAAGGTACAGGGTTTGTGAGAGTACTTCTATATTATACAAGATCTATACGTTTGTCACTTGCTACAAATCCAAGACTTGAATAAATGCTTGTTAAACAAAGGAAACACATTTTTTCGGCTATTACATTCGATTCACTTTATTTTTTTTTATAAAAAAGAACAAAATAATGATAAGTGAAATTAAAGGAAACGTAAATATTAGAAATGTACTCGTAGCTTCTAGATAATAAAAATTCACACAAATAGTTCTACATAACTTATTAATTCAACCTTCCTTCTAGAATTTTTATCAGAAATATTTTAATTTAATAATCTAGACATACAAATGTCTTTGTAAAAATATATTTGTGCTATATTACATCCAAAATAAACTGCTAAATTTTATTAACAAGATTTGAAACAATATTTTACATAGAATCGATAAAATTTTATCAACTTATGTTAATACCTTGCTGAGGATGTAATATAGAATTATTTTAAATTAAATTTCTTTTTTTCTTTTGAGAGGGGAGTGCCCCCCTCCGACCAATTGGTCAAGTTGCAAATCTTTATTTATTTTTTCTAAAACGGATATATTTTTATAATAATTTAAAATATCCCAGAAAGAATCTGCAAATATTTTGTATTTTCTTGAGGAATGAGACGACCCCAATCTCTTGTTAT
>NW_027107420.1:0-2017 GCF_000696795.3 Halyomorpha halys | reverse complement strand
TTATGACGAAAACGCACAAATAAAAGATATGTTCTAACGACTTTTAAGCTGCTGGTGTATTTCCATTTTGCCAGCCTGATTAATGTTTTTATATCATAATAATTATTATTATATAAAGTCAATTTTTTTAATTTTCCTTAACCTATATTAGAGCCTGTCAGTTGACTGAGTAACTACGTCCAAAAAATAATTTTTTGTATTTCCAAAATTGATAGTATTAATTAAAGGCTTAACATTAGAATGCGCTATGTTAAAATTTTGCTTCAAGAAATATTATTAAAAGTGTTTTTCCGAAAACTGTTGAAATCAGAGTAAGTCAATCAAAGCGTGTTATGTCGAGGCATCTGAACTCCGGATTCTCAAAGTCCTCTTACTACTAATAAAAACAAAATGTATTCATTTCACTTTTATGCTGACTAAATGTGAATGGATGAACCTACCTTAAATATATTCAAAGATTGAAATTTAAATTAGAGGTTGGGAGTATGTAAATATTTATATACAGCAAATTAAACGGTAGGGTATCGATTTAGATGGGTATTAAATGACTTAATACCCGACAAATGGGAGAACAGTGAGGGTGGTCCGCCATTTGCATTTGATGGCAGACCGTAAGACCCTCCAATCTTCCAATTTGACCGGACCCGCGTAGCGAGATCGTCCAATCTCCTCTGTGTACCCCGCTAATGTTCACTACCCTAATTTCCTTAATTCTACCTCTCTCCCTTCAGAAAAACAGCCTAAAATTTCCGCATGGTGCTATTAATTACCTCGAAGTCACACCATATTTTGTTTTAATAGTACATCATTCTATAATTATTATTACCTTTTCTCAACAAATCACTTGCAGGTTAGTGGTACTCAATAAATGGAACTATGCTGATCAATAATCAGGCAGTAATGTGGGAGTATAGCTAGACAAAATATAGACATAAGCGAAACATTCATTTAGATCCTAGCTACTTTCAGGTTCGCTCATCTCGTTTTTCATCATGGAATTTCTCATCTATGTAATTGCTAAATTTTTGTTACAATCTTACCTACGCTTTTGTTATACATTGGACAAATTTATTCTATACTCTAAGGTTGATGAATTCACCTATCATTTTAATAAATGTGACAGTATTAAAAAGATTTTATTTATTTATCTTTTTGTACTTCCCCAATAATGTATTAACAAATTTATTGCAATATATACATTATTTCTTCTATTTAAGTATATATTGTAACAAATTTGTAAATATGTTATAAGGGAGATGCGAAATAAAAAAATAAAAAAGTGAAAAGGTGAAACTTATTGTCCCTTGACATTTAAGTTAAAATTATTGTTTTATATAAATAATAGATATTTTCATAAATGTTTCATTCGTTTAGATAAAATATACGCTTTCAAGCTCGTATGATAATGAATTATTAGAACCTAAGTACTTAGTGTGAGTCATTTATTTATTAATTTAATAATTTACTTTGGATACTAACTGCTTTCAATTCCTATTAAATTTTGTATTGTTTGTTGTGTACATCCATGTTATTTTTAATTTTCAGCCTCAGTTTCACTTTTGAAGTTTCTTTACAACAATCATTTTTGTGGTCACTTTCTGTTTCTGGTTACCTAAATGTAAGATCAAAGTACTACATCAATTAACGTGCTGTGGCCGGATAAATAGCATAAAAATTAAAAATTATTTATTTAATTCAACCATAATGGTAAATAATAATATATTCAAAAAAAAAAATGCTCCCACCCAGGAATAGGTATTATGCGTGTTATAAAAATTTGACTGCAGGCAAACCGGAAATGTTCCTTCATGTGTAAAAACTAAAATATTTTTTTATTATCATTTTCAATATGGATGCAAACATTCGCCATTTTTATTAGTGGCAAAAAATACCTAATAATAATATTCCTGGAAATATCTAATTTGTCTACATACAGAGCTTTTTTTATCACTTTGGGTGCAAATTCCGATACAAAGTTGTTTAAATGTAGATATTAATACAATATTTATAATAATAA
>NW_027107419.1:9513-9774 GCF_000696795.3 Halyomorpha halys | reverse complement strand
CGGCTGACGGTGATGAGATAAGCAACAATCATGTCACTAGGAAAAAGCTATGGGAAAAAGTCCGGGGAAAATTGGAGAGGGAAAAAAACCAGGAGCGTAGCTTGGGAGAATTTAAACCTTACAGATAGGAAGGGAATAATAAAAATTGGAACAATTGTATATAGAAAGTTGGGATCAAACAGGGGTAAGGAGATTCAGCGATACGAGGGACCATTCAAGGTGATAATAATGAGAGAACATAATGTTGTGACTATTGAGAGT
>NW_027107419.1:2344-9051 GCF_000696795.3 Halyomorpha halys | reverse complement strand
TATATATATATATGTTTTTTTTTAAGAGACCGATATTCCGATATTATCGAAGGAAAATATTGATATTCCGATATTATCGGTTACTGGATATCGATATCAAAATATCGGATATCGGAGACAAAATGTCGATATCCCAATAATAATAACAAATAATATTTCATTACAAAATGTTAACAAAATCTTATAAAAAGTTTAAAAATAGTTTTTCAATATTTTGAATTGATAAATTCATTTTCATTTCGATATTCTACATTGTTATTATTATTGAAGATTAGAAAAAGCATAAAACTACTTTTTCGATATTTTAAATTGAAAAATTCATATTCCTTTTAATATTCGATATTGTTACTAATAACGACAAGGAAGATTAGAAACCATATTTCGATATTTTATTTAATAGAAATAGAGATATTTAATAAAAAAAAAAAAAAAAAAAAAAATTTGAAAAGCTAACAAAAGGTATTTCGATATTTCATTTTGAAAATTTATTATTCATTTCGGTTATTCACATTGTTGATAATATCGATATCGATATTCCAATCTTATTTTTACAGAAATATCTATATTGGGTATAATAAGATTAAGGAAATTTTATAAAAAGCATAAAAATAGTTTTTAGATATTTTAAATTGATAAATTCATATTCCTTTCGATATTCGACATTGTTATTAATATCAGTATGGTAGATTAGAAAAAGTATTTCGATATTTTTTCATCGAAATATCGATATATTATGAAAGAAAAGTATAATATTTTATGAAAAGCTAAAAAAAGGTATATCGATATTTTATTATGATAATTTCATGTTCCTTTCGATATTTACGTTGTTATTAATATCGATATCAAAGATTAGAAACGATATTTCGATATTTTTCAACGAAATATCGATGTATCGATAAAGTAATATTGTTGCTTATATTCAATATCGATATTACAACAATACAAAATATCGAAAAAAAAAAGTAATTATCAATACAAAATAAAGACATTCCTATTTTAATATTTCTATATCTTATTTTAGTCATTATAAACAAAATAGCGATATTTCAATAAAGTAATGTCGGAATATTGTTGCTAATATACCATATCGATATTACAATAGTGCAATATATCGAAATAAATATGTAGTATAAAAATAAAATACCGATATTCCAATTTTAATATTTCTATAAGTTATTTTAGTCATTTTAAACAATATATCGATATTTCAAATAAAATAATATCGTATTATTGTTCTTATATACCATATCGATATTACAAAAATAGAAAATATTGAAATAAATATGTAATATTAAAATAAAATATCGATATTCCTATTTTAAAATTTCTATATTTTATTTTAGTCATTTTAAACAGTATATCGATATTTCGAAAAAATAATATCGGAATATTGTTCTTATAAACAATATCGATATTACAATAGTACTAAATATCGAAATAAATATGTATTTATCATAATAAAGTATAGTATATTCCATTTTTAATTATTCTATACAATTTTCTAGTCTTTAAAAAAAACAACTCGATATTTCGATAAATTAATATTGGAATATTGTTGCTAATACTCCATATCGATATTACAATAGTGTAAAATATCAAAATAAATCTGTAATATCAAAATAATATATCGATATTTTAAAATTTTAATTAAATTAAAAATTAAAGATTTTAAAATCTCTATTCAATTTTCAAGTCATTTTAAACAAAATATGGATATTTTGATTAAATAATATCGGAATATTGTTCATATATACCATATCGATATTACAATAATACAAAATATCGAAATAAATATGTATTTATCAAAATAAAAAATCGATATTCCATTTTTAATTATTCTATACAAATTTCTAATCTTTTTAAACGAAATACCGATATTTCGATTAAATAATAACGGAATATCGTTGCTTTTATTCCATATCGATATTACATTAGTGTAAAATATCGAAATAAATATGAAATTATCAAAATAAAATATCGATATTCCTATTTTAAAATCTCTATATAATATTTTAGTCATTTTAAACAATATATCGATATTTCAATGAAATAATATCGGAATATTGTTGCTTATATTCTATATAGATATTACATTAGAGTAAAATATCGAAATAAATATGTAATTATCCAAATAAAATATCGATATTCCTATTTTAAAATCTCTATATAATATGTTAGTTATTTTAAACAATATATCGATATTTCGATAAAATAATATCGGAATATCGTTGCTTTTATTCCATATCGATATTATAACAATGTAAAATATCAAAAAAAATTTGGAATTATCAAAATAAAATATCGATATTCCTATTTTAAAATCTCTATATAATATTCTAGTCATTTTAAGCAATATATGGATATTTCGGTAAAATAATATCTGAATATTGATGTTCATATTCCCTATCGATTACAACAATAGGAAATATCGAAATAAATATATACTTATCAAAATAAAATATCGATATTCTATTTTTAAATTTTTTTCAATAAAACAATTATATTTTAGTTTATATTTGTTATGGTTGTCGTGGAGTTGCTTTGTTTCATAGTTATGAGGAGTTTCTTATGTATTTTGATTAGGTATGACATAAAATATGTCTTGCTATGTTATTATTTTATAATTATCATTACTTTAATTCTTTAAATTTTCGTTATCGATATTTCGATATTTTAGTTCCGATATAATATGGATATCGATATTGCTATCCGATATCGATATCGATATTTTTCTTTCGATATCCCATTCCTACCGTGAAGCCGCTCTACGCCTCCTCTACTTTTGGGGTGTCCTGGTGTGTTGAGGTGCCATATCACATCCAAGTCCTTCATTTCCTTTCGTATCAAAGAGTTGTACAATTCTCTTCCACCATCCAACGAGATGCGTTCCGGGACTCCGTAGAACTGAAACCACAAACGGAAAGCTGCCAATACTGCTTTCGAAGACCTTTCTTGCACCTGGTGGCTTACTGATGAGATCGATCATGGTCACCCATTTGTACCCCTTCCATGTAAATGTGACGATTTTTAAATCTTTGAGTGATTCAGCTGTGGTAGGTGTCTTCTCCCGTCTTCCTATGTTATTTACTTCTCCCGTACGCACTATCTTTAATTTAGGCTATTCCTGTGGTTTTCGTTTTCCAAATAATTTATCTCTTCTTGTCATTAATTATTTCCTCCATTTCCTCGATGTCTCCTGGCCTTTCTTCAGCCAAACTCACGTTATTCGAAGATTCTTCCCTAGCATCGTTTTCCGGTTCATCTTGATCTTCCTCTCTAGGCATCCATCCCCGCAGAAATTGTCTCATGACACCGAATGGTTCCCTTTTTTCTTGTTCCACGGCGATCGTGGTTATTGCTCAAAACAACAGATCGGGCACCACATTTTCTTTTGCCCGGTTTATATATAACCTCCATGTTATATTGTGCTAGAAGCTCCTTCCAGCGAGTTATCCTAGCTGATGATTCCTTTAGTTTTTCCACCCACTGGAGTGGTCTATGGTCTGTATGTATCTTGAACCTTCTGCCGAACACATATGATCTAAAGAGATCGACGGCCTACACTATTCCCAGGAGTTCTCGCTAAATTGCGCTGTATCTACTTTCCGTCTCCGTAAGGCGCCTGCTGGCATACGCCACTGGGCGCTCTCCACCATCACCCTCCTGAGACAGCACCGCTCCTAGCGCTTACTCACTCGTATTTGTGGTAATCGTGAATTGCCGATTAAAATCTAGAAAAGCTAGTACCAGCTCTTGCTGCAACCTCTCCATGCATCGTCTGATGTCTTCCATCATCGGGGTGATGATCATCTTCCTGCATTTCTTGATTAGGTTGTTGAGTGGAACGAGATACTCAGCCATTTCTGGAACAAACCTCCTATAATAATTTAGAGTCCCTAACAACCTCCAAATTTTTTTTATGTCACTAGGTACCGCTCTTTTCTGAATAGCTGCAACTTTTTTCGCTCTGCAACTCCCTCCCTAGAAATAGTGTGACCGGAAAATTTTATTTGTTCCTGTCCCCGGATTACTTTCCCTTCAAAAATTTGAGCCCAGATGTATTATTCTCGGGAACACGCTATTTAAGTGTCGCACGTGTTCAACCTCGTTCTTATTGAACACAAAGAGGTCATCCATATAAATCTGACAGACGAATTCGTCAATTCTTTTCAGAAACTCGTCCATCAGGAGCTGAAAGCTTATGGGGGTGTTTTTGAAACCAAACGGCATCCTTGTAAACTTATAGTGACGCCTCTCGAAAGCTAATACCATCTTATGTTGATCATTAGGGTGCATTTTAATTTGATGATACCAAGCCTTCAAGTCCAGTGTGCTGAATACCATCGCCCCGCTTAGCCTGTCCAAAATGTCTTCGAATCTGGGGATCGGATATTTGTCATCTATTTTCATTCAGCTTCCGGTAGTCTATCACGACCCTGTACTTCTCGGTATTTTCGCCTGGCGTGATCTTCTTTTTCACCGCCCAGAATGGACTATTGTACGGAGACGTACTGTCAATATCGTTTTAAATTTTCGAGTTCCTCCCGGATGTAGTGACGTAGTGCCTGTGGGTATCTCCTCTCTTTTACGTATGTCATCTTGTCCTGTTTCAGTGGGATCTCAAGTACAGTCTTCCCAGTCACCCCGAGGGTATCCCCTTCTTTAAAAAAAATATCCTGGTATTCCCTCTTGAATCGCTGTCTCCAGTCCTCAGCTTGATTGATTGCCCCAATCCGTGCACCCTCGTTTCTTTGTTGTTGACGACATTTGTAGGTTTTATCTCCTATCTTAATCCTCCATTTTCCCTTTCTATTCAATATCAATTGTTATTCTTCCGGAATCGGGTGGACAGAAGGTAGTCGACGATACGGGATTTGAAGGGTATTAGAACTACAAATAAAGGAGGGAATGGAATTACATAGGGAAGAGAAGCGGATGGGGAAAGATCTACCAAAGTTACATATAAGTCTGAAGGCCGTGAGCGGGTATTGCGGGAATGCACTGAGGACTGAAATTGAAGGATATCTGAGATGTAAGATGGACGGCGGGTTTAGATAACTTGATAAAGAAAGGAAGCATGGAAATATTTACGACGGAAGGAGGGGTAAAGCCACTTTAACTCTTCATAAAATCGGGTGACAGAGGCGTCCATGGATACCCCAAAGATGAATCGTACAAAGCGATTATTTAACCGTTTTAATTTTGCTTCAAGACCCCCAGAGACTCCCCCGTAAACCACATAGCACTAGTCAAAGTGGGGGAATATTAAGGAAGTAACCAGGAGTCTGAAGGTTTCAGAAGGAATTAGGTGACGAAGATAATTTAAACGCTTCAGGGTGGAAAAGGTACGACGGGAAATATCGGATACGTGGTTTTTCCAGGAGAGAGTTTGGTCTATAGTGATACCAAGGTTTTTAACGTATGAATGGAATTGTATTGGATGGTATACGCTGTATAAATGTTGTACGTCTTCGTCTTCGTTCTTACTGAACACTAGAAGATCATCCATATAAATCTGACGAAATATAAAAATAATTCGTCAATTCCCCTAATAACTCGTCCATCCGGTGTTCGAATCGGAACATTTTTGAGGCCATACTGCATCCTCAAAAATTCGTAATAATCCCTCTCAAATGTGAATGCCATCTTATGTTGATCTTAAGGGTGCATTTTAATTTGATGATATCCAGCCTTAAAGTCTAAAGTGCTGAATACCGTTGCTCCGCTCAGCCTGTCCAAATGTCTACAAATTTGGGGATTGTATACTTTTCGTCTATGGTATTCTCGTTCAGCTTCCTGTAATCTATCACAACCCTATACTTTTTGGTGGTTTCATATGGCGAACTTTTCTTTTTTAATGTCCACAACGGACTATTGTACGGGGAAGTACAGTCAATAATTATTCCCAGACGTTTTAATCTTTTATGCTCTTCCCAGATGTGGTGTCGTAGTACCTGTGGGTATCTCCCCTCTTTCACGTATGTCACTTTTGTTTTAGTAAGATCTCATGGACCATCCTCCCCGTCGTCCCAAGCTTGTTTCCTTTTTTAAAAAAGATATCTTCATATTCACTTCTAAGGCTTTATCTCCAGTCCTCGGATAGATTAATTTTAACTACCCGAGCTTCCGCGTACTTCCGCTGAATATGATATTTGTAGATTTTACCTCCCAATTTAATCGACAATTTCCCCCTGAGATTTCTAACCTAAGCTCCCACCTTCCCTAGAAGGACATATCCCACAATTACTTTGTATTCCTTAGGCATCCTTCCTACCATATTTATCGGCAGGTTTCCCCAACTAAATCCCCACCGTGCCAACCTTATCTCCACCTCCCCCTGAATCTCACAAAGGCCGCCTAGTGTGATTAATTTACATTGATATTTCTGAATCTGGTATGTTCTCTCTCCACTACAAAGCTTTTCTAGGGCTTCTCGGCACACAATGGCGTTGGAACCGCCAGTGTCCACCAGGCACCTCACTTCTGCTATCTTTATTATAGGCGGACTGCTGCTGTTCTCCCTCACCTTATAATTCATTAGTGTGTGGTTGACCTTCTGCCGAAATCTCCATTAGATGTCAGTTCCTCTCCTCCATCCACCTCTGCTCCCGTGTTTCGATCCTCCTGTTTCCACTCTGTCCCCTTGACTAACTCAGTTCTGTGGCTCTGCTGACCTCTCTTTCACTTGGTTCACTCATAGCTAGTTT
>NW_027107419.1:0-302 GCF_000696795.3 Halyomorpha halys | reverse complement strand
GGTTCAGGCTGACTCTGCTCTTTCCGCTGATACATGTAGGGACACTGTCGGGCTATATGTCCCTCTGCCCCGCATTATCCTATGTGGCTAATCATGAATATATCCTCCTCTGGAGTCCACCGTACTCCTCCGAATGCCTTCTTTAGTCTTTCTTTGATAACCTTCCAGGGGGTCTCTTCATCTGACTCAATCTGATTTAGGATACTCCTTTTTACTCGGCAGACTACCGCTGCTTTCAGCGCTTTTGCATCCTCGTCATCCAGTAGATCCTCCGATTTCTTAGCTTCTATTCGCCCCATTAG
>NW_027107418.1:0-1060 GCF_000696795.3 Halyomorpha halys | reverse complement strand
CTTAGGCATGCTTGGGGATTTGTACTTCTCTTTAGCTAAATAAATGAGAGAGAAAACACATTAATCATGATCAAAAAGTAATGATTGCTTTTACTGATAATAAAAATAATTTATGAGGAGAAGATGGTTGGGGGTGCGGTCAATGAAACACAAATAAGTATGATTAACTTATTTTATTATTATATTTATTAACTTATTTTAATCATACTTATTTGTGTTTCATTGACCGCACCCCCAACCATCTTCTCCTCATTTATCATCCACGGTCAACTATCTCTCATAATTAAAAATAATTTAGTTATAAAATAAACTCCACTGCACAGTTATGTTTATAAACAGGCAAATCAACCCAGTTCTTTAAGCTCAGAGATTAACTCTACGTTAAAAAAAAATGGAACCATAATCTGATGTAGTACTACTTAAAATAACAATATTTTTAAATTTATTCTTCGGGATAATTTGTCCTTTAAAAGCAGTAATAAAGTTATAATTTAGGTTTTGTAGCTTTAAAGTAAGAATAAATACATGGAAACAAGCTTTTCCAAAATTAAAAAATAAACAAATATTATTTAGAAATAGGGTAGGGTAGGCATGGGAGTCGCGGTTTTTATAAGGTGATTTGAACATAATAATATTGGCTGTTTTTTTTTTTTATTAAGATTCTCTTGAGTGCAAAAATGAAACAAGACCTTTTTTTAAAAATCAGTATCATGGAAACTATGATATTACTTATGCACCTGCTTTAGGAAATTATGAAGGTGCATTACCTGAAGGCAAAAAAAAAAAATCTAATCATTCGAATATAATTTTTAAAAAAAATTGATATATAGAAGATTTTGAAAATATTTGAGAGGGAAGTGAGGGGAAACGGTGTGGCATTAGTAGGTTTGTAGTCATAAAATTAAAAAAAAAAAATTATGACCTATATAATTTAATCTAAAGAATTTTTTATAAAAATAAATTTAAAAAAATATATATATTTTAAAAACCTTACCTGTCCTGGGCTTCTGCTGTGAGATGGTTTGAACTTAGGCCTCTGAGATGCTTCATCCTCTGGTGC
>NW_027107417.1:0-3039 GCF_000696795.3 Halyomorpha halys | reverse complement strand
ACACATCTTCAAATCTCAGATCTTCACAGGTTCTAATTGATGTTTACTGTGAATAATTATATATCTTTTTTCAAACCCATCTCCAAGTGCTATAGATTTGCAATCAAAACTTGTTGAAGCTCTATGAATACTATTTGACCTAAGTGTAATTTAAGGTTAAGGTTGTGTGTTAAATTTTTAAAAAAGAATTAATTTAAAAAGTGAATTAGGCATAGATTCTTAAAAATTTAACTGTATTAACGTTTTTGTTCTATGAACTTATTAATAAGACTTATTTTGTTTGTTATTGTTTCTATCCTAATTAATATTTATCAAATTCTGTAATTAAAAAACATAGTGGGCCTAGAGCCTTGCATCTCTCCTTATAATGTTAGGATTGAAAACTTTTTTAATTAGTATTCTCATTTTCTATTTCCCCATAGAAACAAGAAAATTTCCAAGAATCAGTAGTTTATTTTTATTTTTTTTTGTAAAGAAAAAATATTTCTGGAGTACATATAAAATAGTTGCACATTATTGTATAAAAGACTAAAATCTATATGATAATTAACTTTTATTTTGTATTCTCATAATCTAGGCTTCATAAAATCATAATCCCTGTTTGATTGCATCCAATTTTGTGAAAATATAGTTTTTTAGAGTATTGACCTGTATTTTTTTTTTAAGAATACTCTTTTAAAATATTTAGCTTCTTCTTTGCATCAATGTGACTATCAACTACAATTATCATGCCCTTCGTGTTAAGAATTAAAAGTATGTCACAGAAACTAGTCATCCTTATGCCTTCAATATTCTGACTCCGAAAAAATACTTAGATATTGATCATATATGGGATAAAGAAGTATGGTGATAATACTTCTCCCTCCAGCAGGCCCAATGTGACATCGATTTCTTCTGGAAACATACCATCATTTCTAATTCTAGTTGAAGCTTTCTGATAAATATTTATGAAAATTCTAATATTTTTTTTACTTATGCCCAGGTTGTGAAGAGAATGCCATACGAAATTGTGATTGAGGGAGTTAAAGGCCCACTTAAAATCAGCATACAAAGATAAGGAGCTTTTTCCACATAATTCCTGCTGTATGAGACTGTTCAAAGTAAACAAATTATCGAGGCAGCTGTTACCTTTATTCAATCAGGATTTTGCTTAACAGACAACTATCATTTTTCACACCAGACTATGAGACTATTTTATAATTATCTGTTTAAATATTTGCATTATAGATTTTGGTCAATTTTATTGAACAGAGTTGTGTATTCAATTTTGGAGCTTTGTATATTACCTCTATGATGAACTTTTGATAAAAGAAATTAGTTCTGAGAAATTTTAAATGGGATAGATCAAGAATTGATGAAATATTCTCCTTTTATATATGTATGTATAGTTGACCGTAAA
Organism: Halyomorpha halys; assembly: GCF_000696795.3. NCBI lineage: Eukaryota > Metazoa > Arthropoda > Insecta > Hemiptera > Pentatomidae > Halyomorpha > Halyomorpha halys. The sequence continues at coordinate 1,640 of NW_027107417.1, read as the reverse complement.
GATTTAAATATAAGAAGATGGTCAGGGTTGTGGTCAAAAAAAGAACAAATAGTATAAAATTGTTTTATACTATTTATTCTTTTTTTTTTACCGCAACCCTGACCATCTTCTTATATTTTTATTCTCCTTTTAGTTTATATATTTAAGAAAGGTAGTTTATTGTAAAGATGTGGTTTACTGGCTGTACAACTATTTCAGTTGTGCTTACTATTTTATTTACTGCCTGAAGTTTTATATATTTTGGTTGATCGAGGAGAGGATACCAAAGAAATTAGGTAATCATGTTTTAAGAAATTCTTTTGTATTAAGTTTCAGAATTTACTTCAAAAGTTGTTACAAAATTTCTTATATGTTAAGACATTTTATTATATATTAATTGTCTGAATTGATGATTTATTTAATTTTATTTCTTTGATATTTGAGATCTATTTAGGTTTATAACCATTACATTTTTTTTCTTCTCAATTTCATTTAATTTATCACTAGAGTGTATCATTAAAAAGTAATTCATATGAGAAAAAATATTTTTACCTGATCATGGTATATTTGGTTTTTGTGGATGAGTTGGTGTTGTTAAGTAAAGATGCTGAAGCTCTTTATTTGAACATCACAATCATGGGAATAATTGGTTGGGCCTGGAAATGATTACAGACAAAACTAAATAAAATTGCCTGTCTTGAGTGATATAAATAGTAAAGAAAAAAATAGACCCAGATCAACCAAATAAACAATGAAAATTGTACATTTATGAAACCTTGGGCATAACTTCATCTTGGTAGTAGGAAACAAGATCTGTTGAGTAAAGGAAGGACCCCATAGGGGTTAGTATTAGGGGGCAAGATACTTGAAAAATGATTTTATATGAAGTAAGTCATGTAAGATATAGTTATTATTGTTTTTGTTTCTAAATCGAGTGAGACCTCTGCCACAATGAAAGAATTAATTTTTTTAAAGTGTTGGCTAATTTTAGGTGACTAACACAGCAAAGTCATAATATTTTTCTGAATGATGTTTTTTAAGCAAAAATAAATAAATGATTGTACTTAGTGTCACGGAAGTCATCATAGGGGATAGTAGGGAAGGTTTCACTTCCCTGGATAGTTTAAAAACCCAAAATATAATAAAATGCTTCAGATTTGCGATTCTACTTCACATTGCAAATATTGTAGCAAAACATTTTACTCCAAGAGCCTATTATAGTCAAAATAGCTCATAAACGCTATTTAGAAAGGTTAATTTTCTGAGGGAGGGCCAATTTCTTGAAATTTGGTGTGACTATGGATAGGGATTTCATAATAAACCCTTCTTAGCTCACTCAGTCATGAGTAATTGAGGTAAAAAAATAAAATGTTGAATTTCTGTTATATTATATTTTAAACTTCTAATAAAGAAAATAAAAATCTCTGGAAAATAAGAAAGAAAAGACAATCTAAAAATTTCAATGAAAGTAAAAACTTATAATCTGGATTATCTCTCTAGGAAGTCTGGTGAGTCAATTCTTTTAAAAATTTTTGAGGTTTATTTACTTCCATCATTTTCAATAAATTATTATTTATTTATTCATTAACGATTGTACAACGTTTCGGGACCACTGTCCCATATTCATACACATCTTCAAATCTCAGATCTTCACAGGTTCT
>NW_027107416.1:189-3315 GCF_000696795.3 Halyomorpha halys | reverse complement strand
CAGCTTACTAGTTGCCGAGATTAAGCGGACGGACCAGTAAGCTGATTAGGCTAGATGTAGTTCTAGTTGCCGAGATGAAGCGGACGGACTAGACCCGGGGAGAGACGGGAAATTACACTGGTTGCTGAGATGAAGCGGACGGACCAGTAAGCTGATTAGGCTAGATGTAGTTCTAGTTGCCGAGATGAATCGGACGGACTAAGATTGCTGGAGAAAGGGAGAGGAGATAGGCCATTGTCTACCAACTTCTCTATCTCAAGTAGAGTGTAAGCCACCAGTGCTATGACTAGACCCGGGAAAAGGCTTGATTTAACGGATCAATCTCGGTGGCAATTGAAGGCCTCATGTGATCGGTTATCACTGAGGGTTCAGTCTTTTAACTCTACTTGAGATAGTTCCGTAGAATATTTTTGCTCAATCTCTTTATTTTATAATTAACATTCTTACACATTACATATTAACATATATACATTTGAACAAGTTATCGTATTTTTATAAAAATAACATTATATACAATTATACAGCTTCTTAGACGCTTGTAGTGTTGGCCCCTGGCGAGTTATAGCGGCACTTCGTGCTCGCTGACTGTTACACATGCATTGTCCCAGAAAGACTTAATCCAGAAGTGGTGCTTTTTCCTTAAACTTAGCTTCATTTTAAAATATTTTATGAGATTTGAATTCTACGTTGTTAATAACATAAGTAAATTTGTGAAATGACATTGTGCTGGGGTACACCACCAGTTATGAATTGAAGACAAGCACTATTTACAAATGACTAGTGCGCACGTGCCTATAGTGCTGCCTATTGCCACCGTACTGGTGGGGGCGCTAGTTGCTCGGTCTAAAACAGTGAATTTGTTTTATATTTCACCGAATCTTGGAACTTAATGTGTCGTCTCCTAATAAATCCCAGTTTCGTTGGGATGTCGAGTAGGTTGTCTAGTGCTGGCAGTTTCTCCTTCTTCCATAACGTAGGCCGGACGATCTCCCGCCGTATGAAGCTCTGGAAATTATGTAGATGCTGCTGTGTGTCGTCTATGAGGAAGTCCGTAGAGGAGCGTTAGAGAAAGGGCTGATGTCAGAAGTTAGGCGGTAGGACTTCCTTCTTGGTTTTCTCAAAACTTAAGGTGAGAATCCAGTTTTATACCCAAAAATACCATAGTATTGCCTGTACCATTGTATAGAGAAATTATAGAGTTGACCACTTAGAGCGCTTTTGGCAGTCTGGCCCTCTTTTTTCCATTGTGAGTGAACATTACGCTGTCCGATTTCGAAGAGTTTACGGAGATGTTAAGGTTTCCAAGCCGTTAAACTATCTCTTTGCATACTTTTCTGCCTGTCGTAATGCATGCGTGAGGTTTTCGCTGCTACCGTAGATGGCAATGACATCTGCGTAGACGGCGAACGTAGATGTTCTGTAGTTTTCGCCTACTACATCTGCAGCATAAATCGAGAACAACTTTAGCGAAAGTACTGCCCCTTGTGGGACACCAGGCGTCAATGTAACAGTGCTGAAGTGCTTCTCTTGAACCAGTACAGAAACTTCTGTTTTAGAGGAATCAGGCCCGAATACAGTTGGAGGAATTGAGCGGAGCTCATCTTTGCCAGCCCCCCAAGAGAGTTTAAATATTAATTTAATGTAACCATGACATGTGGAAAAACTACTCACAGGAAAATCCATTGATAGTTTTATGTTCAGTATTTAGTCAGGGTCATTATCATAAAATGAAAAGATCTATTCTGGGCCTGTTCAACGATTAATGGAGTTTACAGTATTCTGGCATAATTTTATTTGTTCTTAATATTGAGCTTTGGAGGGATTTATAGTGTGGTTTAGGTTTTAGGATGCAGTAAGAAAATGATATTTTCATGGAGTCCATTTATAAATTTAATAACGCAAACTAGTATGATTGTTGCAATTGTATGGGGTTCCTGGATTATTTAATTTCGGGTTGTGGGACAATCGCACCTTCAGTTTTTTGGATGATATCTGAACGCGCCAAAACTGGATGACTTTATGACAGAATAGGGGTGCGTGGCGGTTGTTAGTGGAATAAGCTAGCACCGTTCATAGGTCGCAGTGGAATGAAGAAAGTTTTATTGTAACTTTTTTCATTATGCCTAACAAGTTGTTCTCTTGTGGATGGTTTATAATTTTTAGAATTTATTTGCCTTTATTTTTTTGTTTACTTTATAAAGGATCCCCTTTTCTTCATGAAGCACTTATAAAAATAAAAAGTCTGGTTATAATAAATAAGTTTGAAAGTCTTGAAATTGCGTTGCCTTATGTTAAATTCTAAGTTTTTTTTTCTTTTAATCTTAAAAAAAACATTGTGCAATCCTACTCAAAGAACACTAAGCTCTGTTTTTTTATCAGAGCTAATTCTTTAATCGACGCACCTTTCACTAAGGATTTTATGTTTTTTAAATTTTATTTTTCCTTCAATTAAATACAAAAAACATAATTACTGGTAATAGTAGCACTATTTAAGTTAAATATATTGAGCTTTTATTATTAAAAAAAAAAAAAAATGAGTAAAAGATATAGAGTGTCCATACTAACAACCCAAGATCCTTGGGTTGTTAGTATGGACACTCTAACAATCCAAAGATCTAATGGTTTTATGGAATTTCATTAATTCTTGATGATATCCCTTCATCGTTTTTATTCATATTTTGTAATTATTTATATTTCGAATTCCTTTTGTGTATATATATGTGTAAGTCTTCTACAATGTTATGTTTACTAACAACTATAACTGTTTAATTCGTAATTATTATTAAGGTTAATAACATGTTACTGTTACCAAAAGATTTTTTCTGAAGGCTAAATATACCACTTCGTGCAGTTCACCAAAATTAGTAGAATTTACTTAAGGTTTTTTGCAGTATGAATTGTCCGATTTTACATCTGTAAATAGCGTTTTGATGTTTTTGAATATGAAATTCATGCTACTTGAGTATTAAATCTACTAATTGATTAATAAAGAAAATAAAACGTGAAAAGTCTTTTTTTATGGGAATTGTTGACTCTATTAGTACAATACATTATACATTCTATTGTGTACTCTATTAGTACAATACATTATACATTTTATTGTGTACTCTATTAGTACAATACATT
>NW_027107416.1:0-139 GCF_000696795.3 Halyomorpha halys | reverse complement strand
ACTCTATTAGTACAATACATTATACATTCTATTGTGTACTCTATTAGTACAATACATTATACATTTTATTGTGTACTCTATTAGTACAATACATTATACATTCTATTGTGTACTCTATTAGTACAATACATTATACATT
>NW_027107415.1:2673-4299 GCF_000696795.3 Halyomorpha halys | reverse complement strand
GATGAGAGATTAAGAACAAACGGGTTAGGATGGGTAAGAAGATTGGAATGAAAAGACGCATATCTGTTTTGGGCCAAATCTGCAACGAATGGGATATCTTCCTCCCTCCCCCTCCTTCACCCCGAATTTCTTAAGGTAGATTTCATTGATATTTGGTAGAAAAGGAGATTTTTTTTTTTTAAAAGAATAATGTTGGTCTTAAGTTAAGTAAAATGGTTGTTGGTTTTGTTGTTGAAGGTAAAACATTATATATAACAAATGTCATTACATTTTTTAAATTTTTATTTTATTTGTTTAATATTTAATAGTAACCATGGTTTTAGTACTACTGAATAACCCATTTTATTATCTGGGTGATTACTACTAAAAATGAGAACTTTGTGCCCAAGCTCACATTAATATTTTTCGCTAGATCAATTTTAGTGACCATTAATTGTCAGTGCCTATTCTTGCCTATGCTTCATTAATTTTTAATTTTGAAATATTAATTTACACTTGAGTTTCACGTTTTAAACAAGAAAAAAATTTTGTTCCGTGTCTATCTTTAGTCAAATACTTATTCAGGCAATAGAACTAGTAGCGTAAATCCGATTTTGAAGAAATTGTCAGAGATTGTCCAGATTGATATTTAGATGGTCTTAAATATATTTTATCAAATTCACATTCCTTACTTTTGTTTACGCATGTACTAACGTATTTTCCTTGAAACACTTGTATTTTGAGAACGACTTCTCCGATTTCGCCCAATGTTGGAGGAAAGTAAGGTTAAAAATGTCCCAGTATCACTTTTATCAAATTACATATACTACTTTTGCTTACGCATACGGAAACGTATTTTCCTTGACACCCGTCCGATTTGGTCCGAAAGTTGGAGATTAAAGTGAAATGGTCCAGTTCCTAATTTTATAAAAAATCCTCCAATTCTTTCGCATATGTGTAAAGAACAGCATTTTTCAAGCAATGCGCACATATTTCATGCACGATAGATAAAATTTAGAAGGACATGAAAGTGATGAAATTTACTTTAAAAAAAAAACAAACAGGTAATGTTTAATATAATCTCCAGGACTAATAGTTAATTACATACCTATACAATAAAAATGGTAAGGAAGCCATATTGACTAGGGTACTTGGCAGGCACAATTATGTTAGAACCACGTTTGAAAAGCTGCGGAGCTTTCAGAACTCCGTCCTCCGACGGATTATCCGAAGTACATCAGGGCCAAAAACACCATAATTCACCAAGAACTCTAGCGTCTCTCTGTGCCGGAGTATATTGACCGAAGACACATCAAATTCTTTTATGGGCTGAAGGCCTGTGCAAACCCGCTCTTCAGGAAAATCGCCCCTCCAACAAGACCTGGGAGGTGGTAAAGCATGGTCCCCTTGGTCGACGTAGAGGAAAGGACTTCGGGAGCTGCAGTCTGAAGTCACTACACCACCACCACCAGCCGGAATGGTCCCTCCCCATTCTTCGTAAGTCCCCGGGTAAAATGCCACATTTGTAAACCTGCCTTCAACGGACCATGTTAACTTCTCTTATAATGCCAAACGGCAAAGTAAGATTGTTATGTAATAATGTATATATATAATTATTGAGCTCCAATTCTAAAGCAAGAAGAAAAT
>NW_027107415.1:0-1008 GCF_000696795.3 Halyomorpha halys | reverse complement strand
TAATTTTAACCACTTCATGATGTATCAAATAAAATAATAAAATAAAAGTAAAATCTCTACATGTATATAAACAGAAAAATAATTAAAATTAACATAATCAAACAAAGTAAAATATATTATATATATTAATAAATATTATTTCTGTGTGTGAAAATAATCATTCAATTATTGACCGTCTGAGAGCTGAAATAGATTCTGAAAACCAAAACTTTTTTACAGTTTTATCCAGGTAATAAATAAATATATATCGACGAAATATTATTTGAATGCCACTTATATGTAGGTACACAAAAAAAAAAAAAAAATTAGTCAGCAGATAAAATAAATCAAAATAAAAAATATTAATACTAATGACAACATATCTCATTTTCGTATTATTATTATTATCAGGTTTTGGGGAAACATTATGAAAACAGCCAATCAGGAAAAAATATACAAAATCGTGAGAAGCAAAACTCCGTCACTAAGGCTGTATTTCCCCATCATTTTTGTTTGGAAAATCAGATGAAAAATTATTTGTGTTGTAGAGATGTGCAAGAACGTAAAACAAAAAATGACAGAGATAGCACAAAAAAGTTTAGACTCGTGAAGTGCACTTCTGAATTTCATTCCCAACTCATTTCATATTCAAATTATTAACACTTCAGACAATTTAAAGGAACCTGTACAGGTGCGCGGGACCTTGATAGCAATCCTCCGTTGACCTTCAATGGAGGGCAAAGGTCAATTATTTTCCGGGAAAATTTGCTAAAAAATGAAATGTGACTGGAATAATACTTCTTCTTCTATTTTATTTGTTAATAACATTAAATTGTATTGCTACCAATGGGTAGTAATTGAGTTTCACATATCGTTCATATTATTATAGCTTATCACATTTACTTATCGTTTTACCTTAAATACAGATGTAATGTTCAGGAAATAAAGAAAAAAATACTATTAATATTCTATAATTTAATTTCTAAACTAAAGAAAAGTAGGCTGGGAATATTTGAAATTTTTTAATGC
>NW_027107414.1:34312-45863 GCF_000696795.3 Halyomorpha halys | reverse complement strand
CAGCTGCCAACCCACCTCCACAGGTGATGCAACCATTACCAGTTTACTTTGTCAGCTGTTACTTTCATGTCAGCTGACTGAGGAGATTAACTGATCGAACATATAAATAGAGTTCTACTGAACACACTAAAGCCCGTATTTTATATACAGCTACAGACGCGAGTGAGTACGGGCTGGGAGTAATGTTGTCTCAGGAGAGTGAAGAGAGAGATCGTCCAATGGCGAACGTCAAAGACGGAGGCGGAGACCAGATATAGTGCGCTGGAACGAGAGCTCTTGGGAATACCCTGGGCTGTTTTGCAGAAGGTTCCGTGTACACTCTGACCACAGGACTCTTCAAAGGGTGGGAAAGTTGAAGAAGTCTTCGGCTAAGATTACGCGTTGGATGGAGCTCATCACACACTATAATATGAAAATAATATGCAAACCAAGAAAAGAAAATGTGGTAGCCGATTGGTTGTCCTGAGCAATTGCAGTAAATGCAGTAGAAGAGGAGGCCGGAAAACGTTTAGGCAATTCCTACGTGACTGGACACCGAGAGAGTAAGAACAGAATGTGGCGGATTGTATGGAAGACGAAGACCACTGGATTGGTTAAAGTTGAGTGTTGCAAGTATGGGAGGAGCAAAATCACAACAATTTTGTATGAGGGACCACCAGATTTGTAGAGTATTGAAGGATGCTTCGGGGCCTAGAGAGACTGATCACCTTTACGGGGGCAATGCTATCTGGGATAAGATCAAGCGGCTATGGTGCAGTGAACAAATAGGGATGGATAAGTGGTTCGCCAGTTGAAAGCAGATGGAGGAAACCCTTCAGCAAGGCGAACGACAAAAAGAGGTTACCATAGCATATTACTAGGGAAACCGTGGGATCCCGGAGACCCTGCAGGCGATAAAGAGAAAGTACTTTTTATAGGGATGGAGAAGACGGAGGTTGTAGGACATTGCAAAGTTTGTCTGCGCACGAAATATGGAGAGAAAAAAAAAGGGAGACATGAGGAAACCTATGCCGCAGATGCACCCCAAAAAGAGGACAACTGTCCATATTCAGCAATTAAAACTTTCGGTAATCACAAAATAAAATCTGGAGTGTCTCATAATGTTACAACCAGATTATATTACAGAAAATGTAAATTTATTGTTTTTGTTTAAAGATGGTTTTTGACTTTTGTAAATATTGTTTTTTTTTTTCATTTTAACTTGTTCATGTATTTTATGAACTTTTAAATTATGTATATAGCGTTTTCTTTGGGTTGCTTGTGTCTATTGTTTTTGCTTTTTATGTTACTAAATTGTATAGTATTTATTAGTTTACGAGGCTTGTTCGTGGGGGAGGGGAGTTACGGTCTGAGTCAGCTGTTACTTCGATGTCAGCTGACTGAAGAGATCAACTGATTGAATGTTTATAATGATAATTATATATAACAATATGCTCTCAACCCAATAAATCCTATATTTTACAGCAGTCCGGCCATGCCAGACCTTATTTCTTCTTCTCTTTTTCTTAAATGTTTTGCTTTCGCCGATACTTAAGTTATACAAACACACATATATATTTGATATTTACTTATTGGTAATTATGTGTTGGTGTTTATTATTTGTTTCATTCCTCTTCATTAATTGAGAAGTTTAATGGACGTGTAATTTAATTACATGTAGTGCCATACGCCCCTGAAAAGCACCTAGAGCTTCTTTTGGGGGTCACACTCCTTCTCCCAATTGGGTAAAAATAAAGGTTACTCAGTAGGTTATTAACCAAATGAGATATAGCAAATGATCTGGCGCATAATGAATAAGAACCTTTCACATGGCTGCCACTGTATGTCTTTTCAAGATATTTTTTACCCTACAACCTAGGTGCATACAATTTTTTTTTTTTTATCAATCAACAAGTAAATTTGCTGTAGGTGAGATAGTGACATGATACAAACATGTGGAGAATCTACCCATTGATAGAACTCCAATAACATTTCTAGAGAAGATCCCGAGTCCATCTTCTTTTCAGACGCCTAGGAGGATTATTAGGTAATGAAGGAGAAGCCAGGTTAGAAACAAGTGGATTTGGGTGGTTGGGAAGTTTTCCATGGAAGGAATTATATCTGGTTTTGGCCAAATCGGCAACATATGGGACAATGAGGTCATGATGGATGACTTGATTTGTGACAAAGTAAGGAGCGTTAAGGATTTTGGACTGTAAGGATTGGATTCGGGAGGAATTTGATGGTTTAGTGGAGCTCCAAAGCTCAACTCCGTATGTCCAGATAGGCCTTATAATAGTTATGTAGATCAGTCTTTTGTAATGGATTGGCGATTTGCATAAAATTTAAATTGATAAAACTTATGACTTCCCTATACATATAACTTATAACTATATAAATTATAAGGGTTCAAAAACACTTATGTTTATTTTTCGATTCGAAAGAGGTTTTTACAAGGACACAAAGAAGGGGAGGGGATACAAATAAAGCGCTATCAAATAATCTACATTAAGTAAACAAATAAATTATTTAGTTGTCAAGAGTAGAACGATTTTATTTATGTAACGCTGATTTAATTTAGTAGATAAATTTATTAATTTATAAAAATTAACCATAAGTATTTATGATGTTGTATTTCTTAGTTATGGCTAATTGGTGTTTAATTTTAATTAGGAGTACTTTGTGATTTTATGTGTAGTAAAATATTTCATTACAATCAGCTAATTACAAAAGTTCATTATTGGAAATAATAATACAAGTGGAAAAAAAATAAGCTACTACCATAAAATTTTTTACCAACTTTTTTCCATCAAATGCTCCTAAGATTCCTTGAAGTCCCGGACATCCGAGTGGAGATATTGCTGTCATTGCTATTCCATTTTTTTTGCAAAAAGAAACAAAGTCCTTCACCTGAAGATAGACATGGAGCTCGGTGCTAAGGCTTACGGGTTTGATGGTACAATTATCCAGGATTCTTTGAACTTGTTCCTGATTGAAACACACAAGGCCTATATTTCTCGCACGACCGGCAACTACTTGTTCTTCCATTCCCTGAAACAGTAATGATTTTTAAACATCAGGAAATGAATATGTGTATACCAGATACGTATTTTGTATATTTAACGAATTTTAATCCATTTCAGGTATTGGCGTATGCTTATGCCATCGACCTTTCTGAAAGTAGAAGTATGTCATTTATCAGCATTTAAGTTTTTGACTGCCGGCCGCACAATTCTACTAACCGCCATTTACAATAAAAGGTATAATAGAAAAAAATACCTTTATTTTTAAAGGAGAAATATAGAAGAGAGAGAGAAAAATGAAGAAGAAAAAAAGGCTCCTGAAACTAGAAGTTTTTACAGTGTCTAAATGTAAACAAAACTACTTAGGTGTATACGGATTCAAAACTAAAAACAAAAAAAAAAAAGGATGAAATGATACTCACCGAAGCTACTAATAGACTACTTTAATTGTCCTTTTAATTCTCTATTTATACATTTAAGGCTTTGTTGACAGTGATAGTTACGTCTCAGTAATTGTAGATGGTTTACTCGCACGAAATTTCGGCCTCACAAATAAAGATTTTTTCTTACCCAACTCCGAAGTTTTTAATTATAAAATGAACTAACAACTCATTTTTAAAACGTTTCTTTAGAAATATTTAACATAAAAGTATTCATTCCTCACCTTTAATATTAAATTATAGACAGCCAGCCAAGGTAAAATTTAAAAAAAATTTGCAACTGTAGCTTTAGAACTCAAACTATACACAATGGGTCTGTATTAAATAAATACAAAATTAATTAGTAATAATATTACTAACTATATTCGGAAAAATAATATTACTTTCCATGTTTTCACAATATCTGTTTTAAAATCCAATAAAACTTCTCCGTTATCATCTAGGGGGACAAGTGTGTCTCCTTTTCTAATAAAGCCCGTAGGTGAACAAATTTCGTACAAATCCACATAATCCAGTTGGAGATCATCCAGAGACTTTTTCATGAAGTACTCAACATCTTCGTATCTAATACCTATTGGGGGAAGCTAAAACAAAATTAATCTCTAGTATTAAAAAGTTTTTAATAAAAAAAATATAAGATATCATTGAGTATTGTGACAATACCATTGCTGAGATGAAAAGATCATCTCTCTTGATTTTGCCATTTTCAAATATTTCTTTGAGAATAGCTCCTACTGCCTTGCATTCTGAAAAGATTGTTCTGATACATCTGTTGCCTAGTTCCAATGAGGTATTTAATCCAATTTTGAGGTTTTCGTCAGGAACCTTAAAAATAGAATTTTTATTAGATATGAATATTTGTAATTTATATATCTCGTTTAATTTTATTATAAATATTACTGATAACAATTAAATAAATTTAATAGCGGATTTAATTACATCTTGTTAAAAATTGTTTTTTTCAGTCTGTTGTTAAGTGGAGGCAGAATCCTCAGTTTATGTAAATACGAGCAACTTTTCCTCAAAATCTATTCTGTCGATTTAGACTTTTGTTTGTTTGTACCTATATTTAGCAGGTTTTTAGATTTTTTTTTTATAAGTCCAGAAACGTTTTAACTTTTTGTTTATGTTATAAGTAAATATTGCAATTTATTTATTTTTTTTAATCATCATCATTATTATTCTGTTTATTTATGTAACGCTGATTTAATTTAGTAGATAAATATATTAATTTATAAAAATTAACCATATACTATTTATGATGTACTATATACCATTAATGTAACATCTTACCAATTTTTAGATATATTGCCGTTCTACATTTTTGACCTATTTACAGATATACCTCAGGTTCAGTATAAATTAGTGGAAATTCTCCAAGTTTATCTTGTTCCGATGTTGATTTATTTATTTATTCGATATTGATTTATTTTTTAACAAAAAGTGGAGCTATGTCTAGTGTACGTCGGATGACTTTGCATCATTTTCAATGGTTAATTGTAAACATTTGGGAACGATATGTATTGAGGTATTGGCAATTATTAATATTATAAAAGGCTGCCATATTTCTTGTCATACCTGTGCCTTGTATGTCAGCAAAGAGCACTTTGCAGGCGGGCAAGGTCCTTCCTGAACAAATCTATTAAAAACAGGTATTGCGTTCTGGCTTTCTCGGTAGTCAGGTCAATTATATACAGCACATGCACTAAACACATTTCTAACGATACATTTTTTTTTTCCTAATCTCCTATTTATTTATTTTGAATCAATTACAATTATATACATTTTACTTAATCTAGGAAAACAAATTATATATACACATATTTGCATTTTATCTTGTTTTGCCTGATGATAATATAAGATGAAGAAAAACATTGTCCGCTGAAGGCGGTTTGTACATGAGTGGCATGATAGCCGGGGGGGCTAACAGAGAATGGGGAGGGACCATTCCGACTGCAGAGCCAGAAGTCCATACCTCGGCGAGGACGTCGACCAACGGGACCGTGCTTTTCCACCTCCCAGATCTCGGTGGAGGGGCGATCTATCGGAAAAGGGGATTGGCACAGGCTTTCAGCCCATCAAAGAATTTGATGTGTCTACGGCCTATGAATTCCGGCACAGAAGGGAATTGGATCCACTCACTGATGACTCTATTCCTGGCCCGTTGGAGTGTGGTTCCTCTGACAATTCACCGAAGGAGGGACTTCTGGAAGCTCTGCAGTTTGGTTAATATGGTCTTGTAGAGGTGTCGCCTGAGTGGTGCACCATAGAGCAGAGTTGGGCGAATGATGGCCTTGTAGATCTTCAGCTTGCGTCGGAGCGATATCTGCTGTGAAGTGCGCAGGTGATAGAGCCTGTATCGGGCCAGCTTAAGTCTCTCCCTGACGTGACTGGAGAAGGTGAGATGCCTGTCGAGAGTCACCTCGCCGAGGGTAGGATGCTCGTAGAGAGTTTTCGGCCCTCACCATCCATAACGAACTGCTGGGGAGTCCTGCTCTTCTTGCCCTTCTGGAAGGACATGAAAATGGCATCCGTCCTCGACGGATTAACCTTGATGCCGTCCTTCTTCAGTGCAGCTACGATGGTGGCAGAAGCAGTTTGTGCATCGTGTAGGGCCAGTTCAGCTCTCATGCTGGAAGCATAGACACCGATGTCGCCGCTGTATGGTGTGGGCTTGGAGCTTCACTAGATGATGATCGCATGCGATATCTCGTTGAAAACCAGTCTGTTCGGGTGGTATTACATCGGCTTCCCTACAGTGCTCCATGAGATGGTGATATAGGAGGCGCTCGAAGACCTTGCTCATGTGCAAGAGGGGGCTGATGGGGCGATAATGCTCGGGCGAGTCATCCTTCTTCCCCGGCTTAAGTAGTGGTACTACGATCGCTCGTTACCATGCCGCTGGGAAGTGCGAAATCCGTATGCACGAGTTGAAGATGTTCACCAGCTTAGGCTTTACCTTTCCTGGGGAACATCTTCAGTAGTACACTGGGGATCCCGTCGTGTCCAACGACTTGTTCCGCTTAGTGCGGCGTAGTACCGACTCCAGCTGGCTGAAGGTGGGGAAGATAGGCTTCTCGACGGGACTCGGTGGGCTTCTAGGTGGTGTTGGAGACGCATTAGAAGTCCGCTCAGCATCCCTCGATGCATAGCTAGAGGCCAGTAAGGCAGCCGGCTCCTCAGACGTCATCAGGTCGTTACCATCAGTCAGATGTACTGTCCTCCTCTTCTTGAAAAATGTCCTGACCAGCTTCCAGAACTGTCTGTGGTCGTCATGTGTTCTTCGGAGTGGTCATCTGTCTTCCAGTCACGCATGATGGAGGTTAACTGCCGGGTCATCGCATTGATACCGGTTTCAAGCTGTATCTAAGGGTACCACCACCTTGTAACGTATTTTTCTTTGGCGTGGCTGATGTTAGCCAATAGAAAATAAGGTTCTGAAAAGGTAACGCCTCTATGAACGAGAGAGGGATTAAAGACAGAAGTACGAAAGGCAGCAGAAGTAAGAACACCGAAAAGAGGGCAAGATGCATTTTGACCGGACTAAGTCCTAAGAAGGGCCTATGAGACCTGGAAAGCCATCCTTATAACACGACACCAATGGCGAAGACGACACTACATACTCGACGCACACCACCCAAATCAGCAGCTATACGTACATATTAGGTAATAACTTATAATATAATTATCATGATATGGCAAACCATATGTCTGAATCATTATAACCACTTTAATAACTTCATCTATCAATAAATTGTTAATAAATACTTAGTTCCTTTATATAGTTTATTTACTATTATATTACACAATACCATCCCTTATTATATTATATAATTAATAGTAACAACATTTTATAAATATAAAGATATTTAATTAGTAAACTGGTAAACACACAACAAGACTTTGGAAAATAATCCAATTATAATAATAGTTTTGTAGGACTCAATATCAATTAATTAATTAACTTATTTTTGGATAATAGCCTTCAGCAATTATCCTGGCATTCCGACTAAATCCTGAGACAATACATAGAAGGAATCAATAGCTGAAACAATGTAAGTCTGCCATCCCCGATAAAAATGAACATAATATTAAATATATATTATTACTTTAGAATTCTAAAAAAAAAAGTATATTTTTTTTTTTGCTAACTTAATATATATTTTCTTTTGAAGTACGAATCATAAAAATGTGGTGTAGTGCGCCCATCATTGAGGAACGCTAACTTACTACCCCACATAGGTGAACTGATGCTGAAATAATGGCTGATTTAATTGATTCATAAACAACGTTTCAAGGGCTATTACTCCATCATCAGGTACCTACAAACAAATTCACACCAATCACCTTATGCATACAACAATTAATAAATATACCACAATTTTTTATATTATTTAAAACCTTAAACATTACCTTAAACAAATATATCTTCTAATATCACTTTCCTCCTTACTTGTCTTAAAAATATAAAAAAATAATCATATTGTTGTCTCTTTTATAATAAATTAATAAATATAATTATAAATAAGGGGATCAAAAACATTATATACATTCTTGAAACAAGGTTATCCTCACAAAAGTGATAAAAAATAGATTACAAGCTATATCAATTATCTCCTGCCTCTATTCCACAAAAGATTAACAATAGTTTTTAAAAATATATTACATCATTAACCTTATGATTACAAATTTTTATAAAAATTATAATAATAAAATATTAGGTAAGGGTAATATACAAAAAAAATGGAACAGAAAGATGCAAGGAATCATAATTATCAATATTTTAAAATGAACTATGTACCGGCTTTAACAGATAAAATTAAAAGACATTTATAGAATATGACCACAATAATCTTAAATTAGGTGTATATAATGATAATAAATTAAGTAAATATCTCAATAATATGAAAGATAAAATTGATAACAATTATAAATAAAATGTTATTTACAAAATTAATAGCCAGAATTGTGAAGAGGTTTATATAAGAGAATCCCGAGTTGAGTAACACTAGAGTAACTGTAAAAATATAAACACAAAAGCACTGGTCCAACATAGTATTAAATTTTAACATGAATTTGATTTTAAAAATCGAAAATTTTTAACATAGTCAATCACCAAAATAAACATTTATAACGGAATTACTTTAAAGATATATACTAAAAATTTATTTACACATTACATAGATATTGGTTATCATTTATTAATTTAATGGTATTTATCAGTATTGTTGTATTGGAATGAATTTAATATGGTGGTTTGGTGGTATAATATATTTTAAAAAAATATTGTTAATGGATTAGTCATCACATATGGATAACCTTGTTTCAAGAATGTGTATAATGCTTTTAGATCATCTTATTTATAATTATATTTGTGTGTGTGTGTGTATATATACATATATATTCATTAATACTTATTTTAAATCTTTTTATGTTTAATTTTTGTTTCTTTTTACATCTCACCTTGTACTTTTATTTTATTTTGTAAACTTTCACTTCCGATTTTTAAATTACCTTATTTCACTTTGTATTATTCATGTTACTCCTGTTATACTTACTATTACAGTTATCAGTATAGATAAATGATTATTTTCAAGATTTATAAAAACTACAGTTGTTATCAGTGTTTAATTATTTTTCTTATTTATTAATTGTATTTTTTTTTTAATACTTTTTATTTACTTTTACTTATTATTAGTTACTTCTTTTACAACCATTGTTATTATATCCTATATTGTATTAACTATATTTCCTTCAGTATATACCCGTATTATTAGTAACGATATGTATCATTCTAATTTTACTTAGTTATTCCTAAATTAAAAAATTATTATTATCATATTTCTGTATCTTTCTCTCATTATTTTTCGTCATATCTTTATGACTACTTCCTGTATACGCAACGTATTTGAAATAAAAGTATAGCCGTTAAACGGCTGGCCATCTCCTCCCCACTCCTCCACGCTTCCGCTTCATTGTCGTCTTCTGTTCAACCTTTTGCTTTGAACAGGTAGGTGGTCCTGATTTGTTCTTTGGTCATTTATTATCAATTAATATCATTATTATTTTTTTTTATTTATATTTAATATTTCAAGACGTTTATTTAATCTCTACTTTCTTCTTTTTAATTTTTTTTCCCGTATTGTTTTTGTTTTATGTACGACTCCTGTACTTTTTTGACTGTATATTTTATGAATATTTAAAAATTTTTTTTTTACTCTTTCCATCGTTACTTATTTTTTATTCTAATTAATGTTTATTCAAGCTTATTTTATATTGATATTATTTTAAGTCTTCCTTCCTTTTATTTATATGTAATTTCTTATCACTTTATTTTTACATAATATTTATCCTTGCTTAAATTATCTTGTTGTAGTAATATTCTCAGTTTTTTTTTTGTATCTTTTTAGTTCTGATGAAGCCCTGAAAAGTGGGGCGAAACGTCGGACATTAAAATAGTTATGAACTATTTGTTCTTTTTTTTACCGCACCCTTGACCATCTTCTTATATTTAAATTTTTGCAGTCAACTATATATACATATATATAAATTATATTTGTAATTTGTATTTATTAATTTATTATAAAAGAGTCAACAATATGATTATTTTTAATATTTTATGACTAGTAATGAGGAAAGTGATATTAGAAGATATATTTATTTAAGGTAATTGATTCAAATTAAAAAAAGAAAATTGTGGTATATTTATTAATTGTTGTATGCATAAGGTGATTAGTATGAATTTGGTTGTACATAGAGACCTGATGAAGGAGTAACAGTCCCGAAACGTGGTTTGTGAATCATTAAATAAAGAAATTTTAATAAGGAAGAGTATTTTCATTCACTGCATCTAATTATAATAATATGTCATTTAAGCTCTCTTTTAATGAGGAAAAGACTTCCGTGGATTGCCATGTGGAGTTTAATCAAAATCGTTAGTCATTTTTGAGAAAATCTATTCTAAATATTGGCGCTTATGGTCGGTCGATTACCAAAAAAATTGTTGTCCCATCCCAGGTATTTATCTCTATTAAATATGGTATTTCAGTTTCGCAATTTTTGTTTTTGAGCTAGAACACAAACAATTATGCAGTATTAATTTATTTGAACTCAGGGGACCTTGTAATGTGTATTTCCGTCGAAATTTTTGACCTAAAATTTTGCACTAACTCAATACTTTCCGTTACTATACATTCTATATGTAAGCAAGTAAAAGTAAAAAAATACATCAAAACAGATATTTTTATTAAATAGATTTTAAGACTGAAATAAATCCAAATTATATATGTATAATTGACTATGACTTTTTTTTGGAAAGATTTAAAATGAACAAACGACAAACTGGTTCGGATTAAAACATTTATTTGGTCTAATTTAAACATTTTAAAAACTAAAACAAAAGATGACTAACAAAGAATACAAGTAAAAATAAAACGGCCTCTCAGATAAAAATAAAATAGTTAATTATGAAGATGACAATAAACTAATTTACAAATAAACAAGTAAATATATATTAAACAAATACTAGTCGACGCAAGCTGCTCCACTCCGATAGGACAGAAGAAGAGTGCTGTCGAGATGTTTAGTCGCAGCTCTTGTAGCTAAATACACCACTGCAATGGTCCAAAGTTGGTGTAGTGGCAACATCCAAAAGTCGTATTATTTTAGAGCCGACAAAATGAACGCTGACAGGGTTGGTTACACACGTTCATAACCACTAATTATCCAGAACTCATATTAAAGTCGAAACACAGAAAAGCTCTGATTTCAAACTGTAATGACGGTTAACTCACTAAAAATGTCCAAACTATTAAATTATAAGTGCAGACAGGGTAACTTAGACGCTACCATGGCCACTAATTTGCCGGAACTACTTTAAAAAACTAAGATGGTCGGTCCGTTGCTAGGTGACAACTTAGCAACAATTATCAGCCCCTAGCAACTGTCTCTATTACTCATTGTAACACACAAATATAATTACATTTTTTCTTTCCAAATTACTAAGTCCAATTAAAAAAATATAAATAAAAATAAACGTTATTAAATTAAACACTAAGACTCACTAAATAATATTTACAAGGTTATTATATATTATGGCGTTAACAATAT
>NW_027107414.1:31222-34245 GCF_000696795.3 Halyomorpha halys | reverse complement strand
ATTTGAAATTACTATTGGGCTGAAATATGGCTTGAAAAGCAGACGAAAAATAAATAAATATCGGGAGATTTAAGACAATCAAAGAAAGGATGAAAGATTTCCTAGAGCATCTTACCATCAAAGCACTGCGTGCAAAGAAATCCGTAGCCACAGTTTCCAAAACGTTATTTAAGAAATAGATTAATAAATGAAACTGATATTAACTCGCCTTCCAGGTAGAAATGTTGATGACTGGTATTCTCATGTCACCAGCTGTGATACAGCTTCCAGGATGATACTCCATACTTCCAGGTTTCGGATAAAGCCAAGATGACTTCGATGTGTTGAACGACGCGACACTCGCAAAAAACTACTCTAAAATCAAACAAAGTTAATGGACTCGCATTAGATAACATTATCTCGTTTTTATCAATTAGTATACAAGTTTAATTGACTTTGTTTAAACAATGATACGTAAACTACGCTATTCAGAAAATTTTAAATGTATTCTTTATTTTTACGTAACACTTCAACAACCCTGAAATATAGTCTCATATCGCTACTAATAACATTATCATAATGTCTTTGTTTATATTATATAACTTCACGCACTAAATCACACGCTTCGTATATATTTTTTTAGTTTAACAAATCTATTTAATGCTCCATGATATCTTAACATAGATAATTATTCACTATGGGTTTTCAAATAAGGCTTAGTATGTTTTACAATGAAAAGAATCTGACAAATATTACTCAAAACTACTAATCTAGGAAATAAGAAAAATGAGTGACTGGTAATGTATCATAATTATGTTTAAAATAGTTTTAAAGCATTTAAAATAATTTATAAGACATATTAATTAGTGTACTGATTACTATAAATGATGTTGTTATTCGTTTACGACCTACGGATTTTATTGTTGTTGTTTGTTAGGGCTGAATAGCGTAAAACAATCAACGCCCATTGTTTGTGAAAATAGTTCAATGTTCATACGTTTTATGTTTATAATTCTTTCAGTCTAAAATCAATGCTCCATAATATGTCACAAACAAGATCTTACATCATGAACTCAATTGCACGTGTGTTCTTAACCTAGCACCATGCCTCATAGATATAATACAAGAGCCGGGAAGAAAAAAAGGCAGTTATCTCACCTCAATTTTTTATTACTTCAATGAAAACTAGATATAATTACTAGTCAAAATTGATGAGTATGCCAAGTATAGGTAGGCATTAAAAAATTGTGGCTGTTTCAAAACCTTAAAAAAACATTGATTTTTCATTCGGAGCTCTATGTCTTAAAACTACCAACAACACTAGAAGATCTAAGAGAACATTATTTAAAGAAGAGTAAATTTTCTGAAATATTAGCCCTAAAAGAGCTATTTACATCTAATAGTTCTCGAGATATAGCTTTTTAAAAAGCAAAATTTCTTAAAAATCTACTGAAAGATTAGTAGTTAGTTAATTTATTTTGAGAAATCTATATCTCAGGAACTATGCGACGTACAGATATCTATTAGCACTCAAATTAAAGCTAGTTTAATGGACTATAAAGAAGCTAATTACCTTTACCTTCGTAAGAATAGTAGTTTTCTTGATATTTGCTAAAATGAATTGACTTATAGTTGTTTAAAACAATAAATTTGATTTATGAAAAACTTTATTACGGAAACCGTTTAGCGTACTGATGTCTACCAGAGCTCAAATTAGAGCTAGTTAAATTTACTAAAAAATAGTATATTATGTTTATCTCTGTAGGAGTAGTAATTTTTGTGATATTTGACAAAATAAACTCACAAAATGTTAATTTCTAGTTGTTCGTATAAAATGTTGGATTTGTGAAAAAATATATCTCTAGATCCATTAGACGCACACATGTCTGCTAACATTCAAAATGAAGGGAATTTAACTTACTATAAAGTAGTTTATGACACTTATCTTCGTAGGGGTAGTAGTTTTTATGATATTCATATATGAATATAAATTTGGCAAGTGGAAATTTGTCCAAACAATTATAAATCAATATATTTTAGCAAATTTCATGTAAACTATTACTCTTACGAACATAAACATAATATACTACTTTATAGCTCATTAAACTAGCTTTAATTTCAGTGCTAATAGACATCGGTAAGTCAAATGGTTTTTGAGAAATAAATTTTTCAAAATAAATTCACTAACTACTGATCTTTTAGACCGTCCCATACAATATTTTTATGAAACGTTGCTTTTTAAAATGCAATATCTCGAAAACTATTAAACGTAAATAACTCTATTATGGGTCATACATTAGGAAATTTACTCTTCTTTAAATGACGTTCCCTTAGCTTTTCTTGTGTTGTTCCTCCTTTTTAAGATTAGAGCTCCGAATGAAAAATTAGTTGTTTTTTTCGCTATGAAACAACCGCCATTTTTTATTGCCCCTACCTATACTTGGCAGACTCGTAAATTTTGACTATTAATTATACATAGTTTTCATTAAAGTAATTAAAAATTGGGGTGAGATAACTCCTTTTTTTTCTCCTATTGGGCTCTTGTACTAATATGAGAGACCATGCAAGGTGACGAAATAAAGGAGCACGAATTAGTCACGTCAGAGAGCATAAAAGAAGATAAAAAACGGAGAACTGTTTATATCGAGAAACTCGAATTTCCCATGTTGCAAGATGAAGAAATTTTGAGTTTGCTCATCAATACAAATGTAAAAAAAAAAAACTTGTTTTCCTGCTTTATTTATTTTCCTTGTATTTCTGTGTAAATAGTAATTCTGCTGTATATAATAATAGAGCCTAGTGCAAGTAGTTCTGGTGAATATAATAATAGTGCCTAATGCAAGTAGTTTTGGTATATATGATAATAGTGCCTAGTGCAAGTAGTTCTGGTGTATATAATAGTGCGTAGTGCAAGTAGTTCTGGTGTATATAATAATAGTGCCTAGTGCAAGTAGTTTTTGTGGATATAATAGTGGTTCCTAGTGCAAGTAGTTCTGGTGTATATAATAATAGTGCCTAGTGCTAGTAGTTTTTGTGGATATAAT
>NW_027107414.1:18966-31042 GCF_000696795.3 Halyomorpha halys | reverse complement strand
GTGCAAGTAGTTGTGGTGAATATAATAGTAGTGCCTAGTGCAAGTAGTTCTGGTATATATAATAATAGTGCCTAGTGCAAGTAGTTCTGGTGTATATAATAGTAACGCCTAGTGCAAGTATTTCTGTTGTATATAATAGTAGTGCCTAGTGCAAGTAGTTCTGGTGTATATAATTATCGCATCTACGATCTGAAGAACAAACTATGGTTAAAGGAGCTGATATGAAATTTATTTTTCAGGGCAGTGAAGTGTGTGTTTTAATTTTAGTTTATTATTGGAGAAGCTTGTCGGGGGGTGCGGTCAGCAAAGAACAACATAAATAAACAAAACCATATTTATTTATTTTATGCCGACCAATCGACCTGAGTTTCAGGTCTTCATCAGGGGTTGTGGCGTAGAAGGTAGGCTCTCAACTGCCAATTTTAGTTTATGTTTTAGATTACAAAAAAAAAAAAAACACACACACACACACACAGCTCCATGTTTATTTTTTTATATTTTAAGATTGAATCAAACGACAAATAGGTAGATGTAAAATAATGAGCTTGACTAAGTTTCTGCATCTTTATTTATTTTAATTTTTTTAAACTTATTTATCCATTCAAGTATTTCTTCTAAACAACTTTTTAATATATTTTCTTTTAAATCTATGTATTAATTTTGTTTTGGTAAAATGTATTTATTTGTTTGTTTCTATGTAAATTGATCTACTGCTGTGACTAGCATTTCTCTGGTTTGATCTCACATTTCTATCTTATAGTGAATTTGTTTAAAGGGTCACTTGAGAGGATCTGAGAGGGTGAATTTGTTGATCAAATGAAATAAAACTTATGAAATGGAAGGGACAAGAAAGGGAAAGAAAAAAGGAATGAATTGAAACATTTGCATTTAGTATGTAGACTGGAATTTATTGTAAAAGGAAACTAAGAAAGAAACTGTGTTCTTCCTTTTTTATTATATGTTCTGTTGTATTTGTATCGTGTAAATATATGTAATTTATGTATGTCCGATCACATTTGTTGCTACATAACACAGCATACTAATAAATCGTATGCTGTGTAATGTAGCTACCTGATGTATTTGGGCAGCATGTATGAATAAAGCATTCCTCTCTCTGTGCTTTTGTGTTGCTGTGTTGCTGTTGCCAAATATTTTCATACCATATTGTAAAAAGCTTCAATTGGTGGGAGCTATGTTTCTTATAGCTTTTCAGAATTGTCGATATAAATGTACGGAAACACCTTTCCTCGTAACCAATTTTATTCTCTCGTCTCTATAATATATCGAAGTTTCTTGAATTTATCCTGGATAGATACTTTACAAGGTAATTGAAGCTTCATGGTAATAATCTATAAGAATTAATGAACCTCAGGAACGTTTCCGAATCCCTTAAAGATGAAATGAGCATCATAATTGCTAAAATTTAAAGATAAATAATTAAAAACTGAAGCCAATTACTTACAATATTGACCGTGCACAAGCTTCTCAAGTAGAAATGAAATTGATACAAATGCAAAATGCAGCTGATTCTCACGACAGTTAGTAGCAGCTCTACTATTTAAAATTTTAAAATTGAAACTATCTATAACCAAAATGATCCCCAAACCCCCAAAGCCGCCAGAACACCCATACTCTTACCGTCCCATCTCTATATTGCCGATTATCGCAAAAATCCTCGAATAACTTATTTTGAAACACCTATACTTCATCCTAGATTCCAATCATATAATCCCAGATCAGCAGTTTGGATTCCGAACATCCCACTCCACTATTCAGCAATGTCATCGTGTGGTGGACGTAGCCTCGTCTTCTTTGGAGCGCGGAATGTACCGCGCGGGAGTCTTTTTCGATATAGAGCAGGCTTTTGATCAAGTCTTGGCCTCCCTAGACTGCTTTACAAACTCCGTAAATTCCTACCTGCTACATATTTTCTCATCATCCGCTGCTTTCTTACTAATAGATTATTTCAAGTAAACCACAATGGTTCCTATTCATCACTCTATTTTAAATCTGCTGGTGTTCCTCAAGGTAGTATCCTCGGTCCCATCCTCTACACCATCTAAACAGCTGACATCCCAACAACTCCTAACACTATCCTTACTACGTATGCTGATGGCACGTGTGTGGTCATAGTTAATAATAACCCTTTGATTGCATCCCAAACTCTCCAGTCCCATATCACAACCCTCAAAGAATGGTGTCGAAATTGGAGGATAAAAATAAATCCCATCAAATCACCTTTACTCTTCGTCGTAAACCTGCTGACTGCCCTACAGTATACTTTAATAATGTGGCTCTTACCCCTGTAGAACAGATTCGTTATCTTGAACTACATCTTGAAAAACGACTGACCCAGGAATCTTCACACAAGACTAAAAAGACAGAAAACTGCACGCAGATTGCACGGTCTAAACTTTCAACTCATTACAAAAGACTGATCTACATGACAATAATAAGGTCCATCTGGAAATACTGAGTAAAACTTTGGGGCTCCACTAAACCTTCAAATTCCTCTCGTATCCAATCCTTACAATCCAAAATCCTTCGTGAAATCCTCAATACTTCTTATTTTGTTACTAATAAAACCATCCATAAAGACCTAAATGTTCCTTATGTAACCGATCTAGCCCGAACCCGATATCATTCCTTCCATAATAAACTCCCTAACCACCCAAACCCACTAGATTCTAACCTTGCTTCCTCTTTCATTCCTGGTAATCTACATTCATTCCCACTACTACATTTCCTGTACCCAACAGCCCTGAATTCACTACAACAATTCCAGAACAGCACATTACAGAAGATCTGCAGAGGAACAACACTAGAAATCCTTAACTTGACGCACATTCACCCTGCTTCCTTCAATCCTAACTTCCGATCAGTCACCCATCCCCCTTCCTGCGAGGTGGAAGGGCAAGAAAGGCTCCAAAAACCCTATAAACATCACCCTTTAACTCCTTTCTTCCCTTGCACTCTTCCTCCCTACTAATTTTTCTGCTTCTGATTGTTTTGTTTTTTTATTATTTTCTATTTCTATCTTTCGTCTATAACAATTAATTGTTATATTTTTTCTCTTCTGATTAATCAATACGATGAGGCCCCTCACCTCCAAATATCTCTAGTAGAATTCATAAGTATTTCATTCATCAGGTAAGTATTTCACCGTATACCTTCAAGTACCATTGGTAGAAAAAGGTAATATCAAATCAACATACCTAATGCAACCTATTAATTTAATGTTCTTTTCTTTTTTAGAGAGATAAAAAAAAAAATTCGTATTTTGAGCTCGAATTGTTTCAAAATACTCAGAGAATATAACTGAATGATTTTAGACAACAAAATTAAAAATCGGAATGTAAATTGCTGAAAACATTGTTTATTCGTTGAGCGGGTTATAAAAGACTTCTATGCTCTCCTTTTGCCTTCAATGTAGTCGGGTAATAAGCTATACGAATATAACATTGAATTGATGCTAAATTCTTAAAACATTATTTTATAATCAACATATCAAGAACATTTAATTTTTAATTAATAATTATTAATTGTTTAATTTTTTTTTTAAAGACTGTGCAGAATTTGCTCAAGTAAAACTCGTAATACATTTTTCCATACAATATTTATCTGCTTTATTTTTTATGTTGATTTTATCTTTTTCAAAATGTAAATTCGATGACAAATATTAAGGATCATGCATGTATTAATAAATAAAATAAATAAGAAAAAAATAAGACGAAATAATGATCAGAAAATGAAAAAACAGAAACGAAAAAAAAATTAAATTAAATTATATGAATAAACTAAACACTATTAAAATTGCCGCAGATCATTTTTTTTCTAGAAGCCGGGAGTCGATGTTTTCTACCAATTGATCGATACCATGGATAAATATCTGAAGATTTTTTTTAAGCGGCAGTATAGTTTTCGAAGATCAGACAATAAAAACTGTGTATTTTGTCTGTCCGCCACAGTAAGATGTATAATAGTTTGAAAGAAAAAAAAATTACCTAATGTTTGGTCTGTCCATGTTCCACCCGGAATTATTTAAGTCTAAAGGATTATTTGTGCTTTGCTTTTGTTGTAGTTTGCAGAAGATATTACTGCTTTGCTTCATGTAAATATAAATTATACAAAAATAAATAACCACTTTCTCCCTTCAAACAAGATTTTAAGTATTCATTGAATCTATTACAAAAGACTGATCTACATGACTATTATAAGGCCTATCTGGACATACGGAGTTGTGCTTTGGGACTCCACTAAACCATCAAATTCCTCCAGAATCCAATCCTTACAGTCCAAAATCCTTAATGCTCCTTACTTTGACACAAATCAAGTCATCCATTAGGACCTCCAGATACCGTTCCTTCCATAATAAACTTCTCAACCACCCAAATCCACTTGTTTCTAACCTGGCTTCTCCTTCATTACCTAATAATCCTCCTAGGCGTCTGAAAAGAAGATGGCCTCAAGATCTTCTCCTCTAGAAATGTTATTGGAGTTCTATCAGTGGGTAGATTCTCCACAAGTTTTTATCATGTCACTATGTCACCTACAGCAAATTTACTTGTTGTATATATGTTTATACAGTTGTAAAGAGCAATAAATAAATTATTAAAAAAAAAAAAAAAAAAATTCATTGTAAATCTATAGAATTGAAAAAAGTTTTTTGTTTTTAATAAAATATCTACAAATCTTGACAATCTCATTTTTATTTTTTCAAGCTTACCCACTTTATTTTATTAGGTAAGATAATATTAAAGAATATATTTTACAATATAGATTTCAGTTACGACGTGGATACGTTGATATTATTACTAACCTAGCCACTGATAAGAAACATTTTAAAATGATCATGTTGACAGATGTGCTTTTGAGTAACTATAATCAAGAACAGGCAAGATGCGTCGTAGACGTTTTTCGGGTTATCCAAAGGGGACAATGGACAGTTGTGATGTGGGATTCCGGCTAAGGATCGCTGAGACATCTAACCTACGGAAGAAGATCATAGGAGAGGACTCTACAGAAGAGGAATGAACGGTTGGTGACGAACTAGTGGGCCGCTTGTTGCCCAACGACTTGTAACGTGAACTTCAACTGGCGCGTGACTGTAGTGAATTCGGGCAAAGATGTCGACTGTGGTAGTCCTACTAAATAAAATCTTGATTTCCACTATGATTAGAATCGGGTGGTATCCGTTGATTAACCCAGAATACATTTAGTACAAGAGCCCAAGAGGAGAAATAAGGCAGTTATCTCACCCCAATTTTTGATTACTTTAATGAAAACTATGTATAATTACTAGCCAAAATTGATTAGTCTGCCAAGTATAGGTAGGGGGAATAAAAAATAGCAGCTGTTTCAAACCGTCAAAAAAAATAATTTTTCAATCGGAACTGTATATCTTAAAAAGTAAGAACAACACAAGAAAAACTAAGAGAACGTCATTTAAAGAAAAGTAAATTTGCTAAAATATGAGCCCCAATAGAGTTATTTACGTTAAATAGTTTTCGAGATATAGCTTTTTATAAAATGCAACATTTTATAAAAATGTATGGGACGTACTGAAAGAATTTATTTTGAAAAATGTATATATCAAAAACCATTTGATGTTTATACAGATGTTTATTAGCACTCAAATTAAAGCTAGTTTAATGAGCTATAAAGTAGTTTATGATGTTTATTTTCATAGGAGTAATAGATCAAATCAAATTTGCTAAATTTATTTAAAGTTGTTCGGACAAATCTTCATTTGCCAAATTCAAAAAAAATACTACCCCTACGAAGATAAGTGTCATAAACTACTTTATAGTAAGTTAAATTTCCTTTATTTTAAGTGTTGGCAGACATATGTGCGTTTTATGGATGAAGAGATATATTGTTTCAAAAATCCAACACTTTATACCAATAACTAGAACATTTTGTGAGTTTATTTTGTCAAATATCATAAAAACTACTACTCCTACACGGAAAAACATAATCAACTATTTTGTATTAAATTAAACTGGCTTTAATTTGAGCGCTGGCAGACATCTGCACGTTCAATGGTTTCTGAAATGAAGTTTTTCATAAATTAAACTAATTGTCCGAACAACTATAAATCAATTTATTTTAGCAAATATCAAGAAAACTACAATTCCTACGAAGGTAAACATCATAAACTATTTTATAGCTCATTAAACAAGCTTTAATTTAAGTGCTAATAGACATCTGTACGTCACATAGTTCCTGAGATATAGATTTCTCAAAATAAATTAATTAACTACTAATCTTTCAGTTGATTTTTAAGAAATTTTGCTTTTAAAAAAGCTATATCTCGAGAACTATTAGACGTAAATAGCTCTTTTAGGGCTAATATTTTAGCAAACTTACTCCTCTTTAAATAATTCTCTCTTAGATTTCTAGTGTATTTGGTAGTTTTTAAGATATAGAGCTCTGAATGAAAAATTAATGTTTTTTTAAGATTTTGAAACAGCCGCCATTTTTTATTCCCCCTACCTATACTAGGCAGGCTCATCAATTTTGACTAGTAATTATACATAGTTTTCATTAAAGTAATCAAAAATTGGGCTGAGATAACTGCCTTTTTTTCTTCCCGGCTCTTGTACCAATTTAATTTGTTTTTCCCCACCATTCAATCAAGATTAATACCCACACAGTACACGGTGGGTTTCGAGAAGGGTTGTTAAGTCTTTTTACCTCAGTTTCACGTCTGATGTTCCTGAGACAGTAATAACTTCTAGTAGTAGACTGCTTTGCTGCGAAAGGATAATGGAGCCGAAAGATTCGTCCAAGATTTTTTTCAAGGGATTTATATGCCTTTGAAATAAGTGGTAAACCCGATGTACTTCTCTTGGGAAGTACGTGACTATCCGCCATCCTGGCTCCACCACACACATGTAAGCAGAGTAGACAAGTTGCCTGGATTGCATATCGGCTGGTAGGGAAGAGATACGGCCAAGCTGAGTAAGTAGACCTCACTGGTATGGTACCGATTCCATCACGCCTAGGTTGTTTGATTTTTATTTCGATGAGTTCCCACGTAATAAAAACCCTTCCACTATGGTTCGAATAGGTTGGTAACCTATAGGATAACAAATTCTACACCCTCCCATAGGTCAGAAATAACTAAATAGGGAATAAAACATAACCTTTAATAGTTTTCCTAAAATAAATGAATGGAATTCGGTCCGGGTGCGGTAAAAAAAAAAACTCAAATAGTAGATAATTATACTATTTTATTGAGCCAACGTTTCGCCCCACGTTGCAGGGCTTCGTCAGGGCTTAAAAAGATACAAACACTATAGTTTCAAAAGGAAAAAAAGAGAAAAAAAACATAAGTGGAAAAAAACAGGGGTGTAAAATGTAAAAAAAGTAAGATATAATAAGAAAAATTAAAGGTTGTAAATAGTAAATGAAAAGGGTAATAGTAACAGATAGATAAGAGAAGAAATATAAAAGAAAGTACAAATAAAGAGATGAAAAAAGAAAAAAAAAATACAAATCAAATGATGAGACAGAATGCATACCTGTTTTGACGGCAGTCAAAAACAAAGTGACGATTGGTATTGGGAGGAGTGGGGATGGCAGTTATGCCACAATAACAAAAATTTGTAAAGTAAACCTACTAAAAAAAAAGTAAAAAAGTATTTAAATTAGGTGAACATAATAAAATAATATGGATATTCCAAAACTAATATGAATAAAAAAAATAATAGTTGGTTTTGCAAAACTTCAATAAACTGAGGACTTATTTTTTTATACTTCTTTCTTGAATTCAAAGCGTCCTTAACTTCGGAGTGAAAACGCATACTTGATTTACTGAGGGAATACTCGGATCAAATGATATAATGTTGGGATTTTCAGTCAAGAAACAAATTTGAGAATCTTAACATTATTAATATGTTACATTCAAATCCTTGAGTATTAAATAACACCTTAAAAAATATATATATATTTTTATAATAATATTAACAATAATAAAATTACAACTTAAAAAAAAAACTTTATTGCTTATAAGGGAACTCGGGATGCCTTTCAAAAAAATGTAAAATCCCTGTGCCGCAGCTGCCTCCATAGAGCCTCCCATCTTCACCGCGATCCAGTTCACATAGTTGGTCGAATTCTTCTTGGCTCAATTTAAAATCGAATATCTATTTAACAATTAAATAAATAAATTTAAAAAAAATATACAGGTGATAAAATAAAAAAAAAATGTAGAATACTTACATCAAAACATTCTTTTAATCTCTTCGGCGTCACCGATTTAACTCCAAAGCTAACACCATACTCGATTAGGAACCTTAGCACGACCTGAGAAGGCCGTTTATTGTGTCTCTTCGCTATTTCTTTGATAACGGGATCCTTCAGCGGGGATTGAACAATCTTTCTTAAACAGCAAAAAAAAAAAAAGAAAGTTGCATATATATATATATTTATTAGACATTTTCTTACTGATATTGTTATTATGTATTAAGTATTTATTATTTGTTTCATCCTTCTTGATTGGTAGGTTTAACGGACGTGTAATTTAGTTATTTTATACTTGTAATGATTGTATTTCTATGTTTATTTAGTATTGTTAGTATTTAATTTTAATAAGGAGTACTTTCTGATTTTATGTGTAGTCTCAATCATCATATATGGAAATATTGATAAACAGAAAACAGATAATAAGATAGATAATTATTTTCTTTGTTGGCTGATAATTTATTTCCAAGAAAAGAAAAGTTAAGCCCATCAAGCAGAAATATAGCTTACCCCTTCCAATTAAGCGAGAGAGCTAATTAAATCGGTATGAATAATAGATAGAATGCCAATATTAATTACACTCATAAATTAAGTAAAATTCTACAAATTATTATCCATAGATTTTATAACTGTAAATTTTGATTTATCCTTAGTTATATATTTATCGTTTATACTTTCCCACACTCAGCGGAGAAGGGGGTGAGTTAAAGAAAAAAAAAAATATAATCGCAAAAGGGAAAAAAAAAGAATTCTTATCAATTAATAAAACAATTAAAACTTATAGGTTGGCTTAACTTTAACTTAAATGCTTAACATTAATAACTAAATTTACATTATTATCTATAGGATCATAGTTCTTAAATTATTAAAAAAACTAATAGATGCGTGAACTACCTTTGAAAATGATTAGAAGTTTTAAAAGTTTAATAGTTCATATTATTGCTAAAAATGGTATTTTTTATTTGTTTGGGTTTTCGGAGAAAGATTCTTCAACATGAGGGGTTAGGAGTTTGTAGAACAATACCTAGCACAAGGAGGATCTTCATGGAGGTACTCAGGATCGATATCCAGGACGTAGCAGAGAAGACAGAAAAAATAATTCTTGACTCCTCGGAAATCATCCACCATCACATGTATGGAAACAGATGAGGATATCGATCATCCAAAGGAAGGATGACATGCATATATTGCATATTTTATTTGTTATTTAAGAGCTATATATAAGGATCTTAGCAGCAAATCGGTGCAAGGCAGTTCCGGAGCAGAGCTCTTTTTAGAATATCAAAGCTTTGTCTTTATAAGACGACAGTGCGCCCAGTCTTGCAGTATTATGTGTGTAAGATTCATTAAATATTACTTATTTGAGAAAATAAGACTTTTCCATATAAAATGTTTATTATTTATACTTAATATTTTAATTGTCTTCTATGTTTCTTAAAGAAGAGAGATCTATTGAATTAAGAGAGAAAATATGAAAAAACAATATTAAAAAAAACAAAGTATAGAAAAAAAATTATATATTCATATGAAATATTATAAGTTTTCTCTATTATGCCTATATTTTATAAGAATTTAAAAAAAAATGTCTGGCTAAATATAAGTATGCTGTGTATTTAGCAGCCCAATACACTTCGCCCCAATAAACTTTTTTTGAATAAAATTTTTCTTACTGTCTTTGAGTTTCTTTATAGCTCAGTCTCCGCATATAGCCGAGGTATGGTCCACCATTTTGAAACGAAAAGAGTGATGATGAGTTTCGAAGACCATTATGTTGGTGCCTAGTAACTTTGGCTGATTTCGACGATTTAATTTTCTTATAGCTAAGAAGAAATTATTTCAAAATAGAGAATGTTTTCCTCTATCCTCATAGATGTCAGAGATGAAACTTCAAGTTGACAGTCATTTTTAAACAAAAAGTAAATGGCAATTCTGAGGTGCATTGTGTGATGAATTGTCGTAACTTTGGTGTCAAATTCCAAAAGAACTTTGGTACGAATCTATGTATCTCTATTTTTATTTTTTTCGCATATTACATAAGTTCATAATTGGTCATAATAACCTAAAGAGAAAAAAAATAGGCTAATAATATAAAATTACTAACTTTTTTCCATTAAATGCACCTAAGACTTCTTGCAGTCCGGGGCATCCTAGTGGAGAAACGGCTGTTACAGCTATTCCATTTTTTTTGCAAAAACTAACTAATTCCTTCGCCTGAAGGTAGACATGAAGCTCGGTGCAAAGGCTTACGGGTTTGATGGTACAATTATCCAGGATTCTTTGAACTTGTTCCTGATTGAAAAACATGAGGCCTATGCTCCTCGCACGTCCAGCAACAACTTGTTCCTCCATTCCCTGAAATGGTAATGCTTTTCAAACATAAAAAAAAAATAAAATTAATGTTTGAAAATTAATATAAGAATAAAAAAAAGGGAGGAGGATAAAAAAAAAAAAAAAAAGTGATCCTAGGGAGCAGTGGCTTGCGCAAACCCCAGAGCACTACCCCACTGCTCCCGCACCCCGCATGCCAGAAAAAAAAAAAAAAAAAAAAAAGTGATCCTAGGGAGCAGTGGCTTGCGCAAACCCCAGAGCACTACCCCACTGCTCCCGCACCCCGCATGCCAGAAATGGTAAGGGAGGGGGATAATAAAAAAAAAAAAAGCTTTTCAAACATCAGGAAATGTATATGTGTATACCAGATTTGTATTTTATATATTTAACGAAGTTTCACCATTGTCGGTAATATTGAGGCCAAAAATATATGATCAGGTAAGACAGGTCACTTAAACAACCCTAAAATGAGTTTTATTGTTTTTCTTTGTTGAAGGAAGACGTACTGACTAAGGTAATGAAAATACTTGATTTGCTAAATGTAGAACGGTTAGTTTATTTATTGATATTTGAGAAACTTCTGGATATTCTAGAATTGACATATTATATCCAAAAAAAGTGAAGAACACAAATAAGTAAAAACATATTTATTAGTGACAACTTTTCGGCCAGAAATTCAAGCCTTCATCAGAGCTAAGAACAAAAAAGGAGATAACAACCAATGAATCAATGAATATCCAGAATGATTAGAAAAGAAGAAAATAACTAATATTATGGATACATAAATAGTGTTAAAACATGAATAGTTGAATACTGGAAGATTGTTGATTGACCGTGTGTATTATTAATAAATGGAATATGTTCCGGGTGTGGTCAAATAAAACTCAAATAGTAATAACTATTTTTGTTTGAGCCAACGTTTCACCCCACGTTTCAAAGCTTCGTCAGGACTAAATAAGATACAAACACAACATAAATAAAAAAAAAAAAAATTAAAATTACAATGGTATAAAATAAAACGTAAAAATAAATAAGAAAAATAAAAGGTATAAACATTGATAATATACATAATAGAGGGGGTGAAAAATATATAATAAAAAAAATTCTTTTTACAGTTTATATGTATTGTATTCCTTTTTTTTTACTTTATTCCTTCTTTGTTTTCTATCCGTGTGCATTATATACTTTTTTAATTATATATTTCTTCTCCCCCTCTATTATGTATATTATAATTCATTATCATTTATTGTTTACCTCATTTTAATATTTTTCTACACGGTTTACTTTATTACTACTTTTAACCTTCCGTCGGGCGCAACTAATCTGTGAGATATGGTGTCACTGTTTTGTTGTGGCAAATCTCTGTGCTTCACAGTAGAGGGCGGACCTGCGCAGTATCTTCCCGCTCCCCTCCCACCACTGTTGGGGTGGCGGCATTTTTTTTTCAGTATGGTCACTGACATCGTTAGAGTGTTTTTAATCTGAGAGATTAGTGCGCCCG
>NW_027107414.1:1454-16791 GCF_000696795.3 Halyomorpha halys | reverse complement strand
CGTTTAAACTATTTGTCCATTTTATATTTGATTATAACTTTTTTTTTTGTTAAGATAATCGTGTTATTTTATTCTACTATGTAGTTCATAAATAAATAAAGTGATTTATTTCCATAATATAAAATGAGGATGCCAATTATTCTATGTTTTGTGTACTTAATCTATCAGATGAGTTGCGCCCGAACTCGTATGGATTCATATTGCGCCCGACGGAAGGTTAAATGTAACGTACTTAACTGCCATCCCCACTCCTCTCAATACAAATGATTCACTTCGACTTTGACTTCTGTCAAATCAGGTATGTATTCTGTCTCGTTCATTTTCTTCCTTTTTTTTTTTTATTTTATTCTTATCCTCCTTTTCATCTCTTAATTTGTAATTTCTTTTATATTTCTTCTTTTTATCTGTTATTATTTCCATTTTCATTTATTGCTTATATACCTTTTATTTTTTTAATTTATTTTTACGTTTCATTTTATACTCTTGTAATTTCCCATTTTTTTAGCCCTGACGAAACCCTGCAACGTGAGGCGAAACGTTGACGCATTAAAATAGTTGTCACTATTTGAGTTTTTTTGACCGCACCCGGATCCTATTCCATTTATTATGAAGAGTTAAATATTAAGTAATGAAAGAAGTGAGAAATAAAGCGTAAATCTAATTAGTGAATATATCTATAATATAACCATTATTTAGAGTAAATTAAAGAAAGAAAGTAGAAAATAAAACGGATGTATAGGTAATTAACAGGGTTAATTAAATAAAAATATAAAGTTATTAAATTAAAAAGAAACAAAGAAATATGAATACTTTAATTTAATAGTAATAATTACAGTAGAATTACAGTTCTAGAAAAAAGAAAACGAAAATATAAGTAATTGATAAAAATGTAAGTAAAATACTAAAATAAAAAAATAAAATTTATAATTAAGAAGTAATTAGTAAATATGACAATAATAATATGTGATAAACAGAACTAGTAACGATGGTAAGGAATAATAATAAAAAAATAGTGAAGGAGTGTAAAAAGAAAGATGAGAAAAAGAAAATAATATGTAAAAAGCCAATCTGCTTGGTAATGTTCTTAAATCCATGAGAGGCGCATAGTGAGCGGTTGTCGAGTTCAAAAATATGTTAGAATAGGTTTTGTGTCTAACGGAAAAGTCAAGAATACGTGTACAAGTTATAAAAGTAAAAAAAAAACTAGAAATATAAAGAGTGACGACAAATAATTAAAAAATAAAAGAACATAAAACAGGGAGGAAATAAAATAAACACTATTTTAATAAATTAAGAATTTTGGAATATGCTAATAATATGTTCATTAGCATAAGTGTCAGTCAGTTTTTAAATTAACAGAAGGTTCTGGATGGATATAGAAGCTTTCAGAGATAAATCTTTTGTCATGGCTCCGGGCTGTGGCAAGTACAGATGTCAGATCTAAATCAAAGGAATGATTTAAAGATAAGCTACGATAATATTTCAACTATTCATGTCTTTCAATATTATTTAAAGATCTATAATGTTAGTTTTTAGTATTGTTCTTGTTAATCTTGTCTCTTGTTCTTGAAGTCTTGAAATTCTTCTCTTCATACATGCCATTCACGATCAACAATCTACTCACCATTATATATGTATATATATGACGACATCTCGACAATATACAACTCACATAGTTACGTTCGTAGGTACCTCTGAGTTGAAGTAAACAATTTATCAATTTTTTTGGTTCTTGCTGATCCCAAGATCCCAAGGTAGCCGAAGCGGAAAAATATCAATGCTCTCCCTTAATCCCGTCATTTACCAGCGCGCAGTCGCCCCTATGCCGTAACCCTTTAGATCTCTTTCTAAATTTCTCCTCCTTCATCGTTCGTTTACATGCCCATCTCAAGTTTCCGCGTATTCTCTCACGTCTCTTCTCTTAGCCTTTCAACTCTGTTTCCGACTCCGCAGTCATTTTGGGTAATTCCGTTTACGATCTGCTCTATCTTCTTGGATTCTATTTCTTCTCATTTGATCTTCATTGATTTTACGTTTTTCTTTACTCACTCCTGCGGGCGCTAGTATTCGATCGTCGTCCATCGCGACTCTTCTTCTTCCTTTCGGGACTCCTACTCCCGACTGTTCCCATGAATTAGATCCTACTTACAATCCAGGAAAGAGCGCTTCCTAGGTAGCCCTTCCTTCTTCTTTAACCCCTTCGCCACCTGAATCTTTAGAATCGTAGATAAGATCGTCATTCTTCTCTGCACCTGATCCGAATCGAAAGTTTCGAGTTTGATGTAAACCCATGATCCGCTTAAATTGGACTAGAAGTTCCCAGTAGACCGCCAGATTGTCTAGGTATTTTAGTCCCCCAAAATATTTGGAAGATATCCTCCTCCGGGGCCTACCGTCAGCCTCCAAACGACTGTTCTAACTTTCCCTTTACCTCACTCCAAGTTGTCTCCTCATCAGCCTGAATCTGATTAAGGATATTTCATTTCACCCAGCAGACCACCACCGCTCTCAACGCCTTCGCATCCTCCCTGTTTTGGCCATTAGGCGATGGCCCCATTTCGAGAAATAACTCAATTCGCTCGTCCCTCCGGTGAGCTTTTCGAGATCCGATTCGGCTTTCCTCACGTCTTGGGGCATTCTCGTGGGAATTTTAATTCATTATACGTAGTGGTGTGTGTTTCTGCCATGGAAATTTCTAGAAATGGAGGTATGTCATTTATAACCACCAGAATTGGGTTATAAGCATTTAAATTTTTGACTGCCGGCCGCACATCTATTAACCACCATTTGCAATAAGAGATAGAATAGAAAAAATATATTTATTTTATAAAGAAAATGAGGGTATAAAAGAAACGAAACTAGTAAGGAATATACGGAATCAAAAAAAAAAAGAACGGGACACACCGAGGCAAATAATAGAGTACTTTATTTGTCCTTTTAATTCTCTATTTATGGATTACAGGCTTTGTTGATAGTAAGCCTTCTGACTGTAACTAGTATACACAATGATATTGTAAAGAAAAAATAAGCCGAAGTGTATGAAAGTGACAGCTCATTAAATAAACATAAAATCCTGAAGGGCATGATGGGAGATCCCTCAGTTCGTACACATCCGTCTGCTCTTGAAATCATTCAGGATTCCATCTCAGTTCGGTGGCTAAGCTCTTTTAGGTTTAAGGTCT
The DNA here is from genome assembly GCF_000696795.3 of Halyomorpha halys. Taxonomy (NCBI): domain Eukaryota; kingdom Metazoa; phylum Arthropoda; class Insecta; order Hemiptera; family Pentatomidae; genus Halyomorpha; species Halyomorpha halys. The sequence continues at coordinate 13,609 of NW_027107414.1, read as the reverse complement.
GTTCCAACAATCTCTTCTAGCTGTGCGAATATGCGGAATATGCGCAGTACAGGTTTTAAAAAGGAAAATCCGTACTATGTATGCTCCATACAGTTCCGGACAGTCAGAACTGGTTGGAACAGACCTTTAGTCTCCAAATAAGTGATTTGAGCTCTATTTTGTATTGCATGCTGCTCTATGATTTCAGAAAAAATTATAAGAAATTGGGAAATTTTCGTAAATGGTTTACTCGCTCGAAATTTCGGCCTCATAAAATAATGCTTTTTTCGAACCCAATTATTTGAAATTATAAAATGAACAAATAAATCATTTTTATGACGTTTCTTTAGAAATACTTAGCAGTAGAGTATTAATTCCTCACCTTCAAAATAAAATTATAGACAGCCAGCCAAGGTCAAATTTTTAAAATGTTTTCTGCTCTTGCAACTAGTAACTTTGCAATATGGTAGCTTTATAACTCAAACTATACACAATGGGACAGTATTAAATAAATAAAAAATAAATTAGTAATATTATTACTAACTATACTCGGAAAAATAATATTACTTTCCATTCTTTTTAAAACAATTTTGATCCTTTTTCTCTCAACTTTATTCTTTTTTAAACATCCGACGTTTCGACCACTCAGGTCATTTTCAAGGATTCCTTATTTTGTTTTCATTTTTTTCCTTTAAAATTCTTAAATGCTGGCTAATTGGCTTTGTCCCATAAATTCTTCTATAAAATTCTTTCCCAAATTTAAAACTTTTATTAACCACTTTTCTTACTATGTTCATTTACAAACTCCAAACAGAACCTTCTGGTTTTTTTAATTTGGGAAAGAATTTTATAGAAGAATTTATGGGACAAAGCCAATTAGCCGGCATTTAAGAATTTTAAAGGAAAAAAATGAAAACAAAATAAGGAATCCTTGAAAATGACCTGAGTGGTCGAAACGTCGGATGTTTAAAAAAGAATAAAGTTGAGAGAAAAAGGATCAAAATTGTTTTAAAAAGAAACTAAACCACTCTCAAACAAGTATATTAATAAAAAATAAATCTAATTACTTTCCATGTTTTCACAATATCTGTTTTAAAATCCAATAAAACTTCTCCGTTATCATCTAGAGGGACAAGTGTGTCTCCTTTTCTAATAAAGCCCATAGGTGAACAAATTTCGTACAAATCCACATAATCCAGTTGGAGATCATCCAGAGACTTTTTCATGAAGTACTCAACATCTTCGTACCTTATACCTATTTCTGGAAGCTAAAACAAAATTAATCTATAATATTAAAAAGTTTTTAATAAATGAACTATAAGATATCATTGAGTATTGTAACAATACCATTGCTGAGATGAAAAGATCTTCTCTCTTGATTTCGCCATTTTCAAACATTTTTTTGAGAATAGCTCCTACTGCCTTCCTTTCTGAATAGAGTGTCCTGATACATCTATAACCCAGTTCCAATGAGGTATTTAATCCAATTTTGAGGTTTTCCTCAGGAACCTTAAAAATAAAATTTTTATTAGGTATAAATAAAAATATGGCTTCTGTAATTGATGTATCTTGTTCACTTTTATTATAGATAATCACCATCAGCATTAATCTGTTTATATGAGTAAAAATATCAACAATATCGGACAACTACTTAGTAGGAAAATGTTTTAGAATTAAAAAACTAAACAATTTTGAATAAATTTGAAAAAAAAAAAAAAAATTAGTTCCTTTAGGGGAGATGATCAGGACTGTGGTCTAGAAGGAAGAAAAAATAATAACAACTACTTATTTACTGCATATCCGTTTGTACTTGACCTCATACCAAACAAATTATCAAAATTCTATATAAACCTTTCTAATCCTTTGGTTCCATCCTTATCCAGTTCCACCCATCATTCCAATCCACTTCGAAGGTTGAAACGACAGCTGCCAAGAGACCTTTTGTAAAATAAAATCGACAATTAGAGTTCTGGCTATGGCGAGATGCTCCGCTCATGCAGAGTAGTAGCAGCTGTAACGCACATACTCAGTCTCCACTGGTTCAGTACGAGTGACGCCGTGAGAGGGTTGCACTGGGATCTCGATTAGCCCTGCTTTACCCCTCATAGAGTGGGCTCCTGGATCCTCAGGTTGAGATTGTAAATGTTGCATATAACTTAACTTACATTGTTTGATTATGTTCATTTTATTTATTTATTTTTCTGTTTATATCATATACAGATTTTATTTATTTTTTCTCTTTTTTTTTTTTTTTTATTTTTGGCATGAATGTGTTCAATTAGCATTATTACTCACTGCCCAAGTTTGCGGCAGATTGTGATACTTATCAAAAAATAACGTAATTTACTCCTGAACTACTTATTTATTTTATATCGACGTTTCGACCTACGCTATAGTTCATCATCAGAGCTGTTAGTTGCGAGTGTTAACAAAGACCCCTCAAAAATTGTAGACCCCTCCAAATGAGAACTGCACAACTATTTCGAACGTTATTTTACATTTTTTTGAATTGGGCTACTCAAATTTTTTCATAGGTCTAGGTTTGTTGTAGGTTAAGATTTTTTACACAAAAATGATGGAAATAACGTTTTAAAGAACAATTCTAAACGAATTAAAATGTGGTTATACTCGTAATTATCCAATGTATTTTTTTGCACATCTAATCTATTGCACTCCTGAATCTTCGATAAAATGTTATTGCTGTGGTACTTGGACATATATTTTTCTAAATACACATATTAAGTACAAATATTACAAACCATTATAACTAGAAATATGTATATATATTATGTTCACTTTTGTATTAAAACATAATCGTATTGTTCCTATATGTTTACCTTCCACCTCCTCTCATAATACAACACCTAGTACAAGAGCCCAAGAAGAGAAAAAAGTCAGTTATACCACCCCAATACTTGATTACTTTAATGAAAACTATGTATAATTACTAGCCAAAATTGATGATTCTGCCAAGTAAAGGTAGGGGGAAATAAAAAATGGCGGCTGTTCAAAACAGTAAAAAAAAAAGTAGCAATAACTCTAGAAAATCTAAGAGAACATAATTTAAAGAAGAGTAAATTTTCTAAAATATGAGCCCTAATAGAGTTATTTACATTAAATTGTTCTCGAGATATAGCTTTTTAAAAAGCAACATTTCATAAAAATGTTGTACAGAATGTATTGAAAGATCAGTACCATTCGACGTAGAGATGCCTACTACTCAACAAGTACTCAGATGTCTACTATATCTAGTACTCAATTTTAAGCTAGTTTAATGGGCTATAAAGTAGTTTAAGAAGTTTATCTTTGCATGAGTAGTAGTTTTCATGATATTTGCTAAAATAAATTGATTTATAGTTGTTCGGACAAATTTTCATGTGCCAAATTTATATTTATATGCGAATATCTTAAAAACTACTATCCCTACGAAGATAAGTGTCATATACTACTTTATATTAAGTTAAATTTCCTTTGTTTTGAGTGCTGGCAGACATATATACGTCTTATGGGTCTAGACATATATTTTTTAAAAAATCAAACATTTTATCCGAACTACTAGAAATTAACATTTTGTGAATTTATTTCGTCAAATATTATAAAAACTACTATTGATACAAAGATAAAGGTTATAAACTATTTTATGATAAGTTTAACTAGCTTTAATTTAAGTACTGACGAACATCTGTACGTCTAATGGTTTCTGAATTGAAGTTTTTCATAAATCAAACTTATTGCCTGAACAACTATAAATCAATTTATTTTATCAAATATCATGTAAACTACTTTCGTACGAAGATTAAAGGTCATTAATTACTTTATAGTACATTAAACCAGCTTTAAATTGAGTGCTAATAGACATCTATACGTCACATAGTTCCTGAGATATAGATTTCTCAAAATAAATCAACTAACTACTAATTTTATGAAATATTGCTTTTTAAAAAGCTATATCTCGAGAACCATTGAACGTAATAAGCTCTATTAGAGCTGATATTTCAGCAATTTTACTCTGCTTTAAATAATGTCCACTTAGGTTTTATACTATTTTCTTGTAATTTTAAAGATGTAGAGCTCCAAAGAAAAATTAATTTTTTTTTTAACGTTTTGAAACAGCCGCCATTTCTTATTCCCCCTACCTATACTTGGCAGACTCATAAATTTTGACTTGTAATTGTACATATTTTTCATTAAATTAATCAAACATTGGGGTGAGATAACTGACTTTTTCTCTTCCTGGCTCTTTTACTAACCCCAAGAGGAGAAAATGTCAAAGTTATGTCATCGCAAGTTTTGATTACCTTAATAAAAACTTTGAATAGTTACTAACCAAAGTTGATGAGTCTGCCAACAAAAATTAGGAGGAATAAAAATAGTTGCTGTTTCAAAACGTTAAACAAATTTAATTTTTCATTCTGAGCTCCAAATTGTCAGTACTAGAAAACCTGATGGAACAGGGCTTTGACAAGTATAACTTTTATTTAATTGTTATGTATTTTATTTTAGTTATATTAGTTCAAAATTTTACTTATTTTATTTTTTCATATACTAAGTTTGGTTTCTATGAATATAAAAATATTATTTTTATTTATTTATAGAATTTTTTTATTATTATTTTTATTTATTTTTTGATTTTGGTATGATTTTAATAATGTTTCACTATTATTTATATCCCAAGGTCTTAGTAGAATGAAATATTTATCAATAATTTAATTCTAACATCAAAATACACAAATACAATTTTTGGGCTTTGTGATACTATCAGTATTCATACATTTTTCACTGAAACTTTTAATGTAAAAGTTTAGACTGCCCGTTTGTAATGTTTAAGTGTAGACTGCCCTACAGTTTCATTTAATGATGTTACTCTTACCCCTGTCGAACAGATCCACTACCTTAGACTACATTTGGACAAACGATTAACCTGGAATCCTCTGACTGAAAAGACAGGAAACTGCTCGCTTTTTCCTATTACATCACTTACTAGACAAACGGTCTAAACTTCCAACACATTACAAAAGACTGATCTACATGACTGTAATAAGGCCAATCTGGACATATGGAGTTGAGCTTTGGGGCTCTACTAAACCTTCGAATTCCCCTCGAATTCAATCCTTATAATCCAAAATCCTTCGTAAAATCCTCAATGCTCCTTACTTTGTCACCAATAAAATCATACATAAAGACCTTAATGTTCCCTATGTAACCGATCTAGCCCGAACCAGACAACACTCCTTCCATTATAAGCTCTCTAACCACTCAAACCCCCTAGTTTCTAATCTTGCATTCTCTTCCATTCCTGACAATCCTCCGAGGCGCCTGAAAAGAAGATGGCCACAGGACGAGCTAATGTAAAATGTCATTAGAGTGCTACCAATGGGTAGTTTCTCTACACGCCTGTAATACTCAAATTTAATAGTGAAAAGAAACAAGTTAATTTGAAAAAGGGACGAGAGAAGAAAATAGAAATAAAAAAAAATAATAATAAATAAATAAAATGAGTAATAATAAAAAGTAAAATTGAGGTAGTGTGACTATGAATTAATTTTATATTTATTAAAATTTGTAACAGAATGTCCTGCAGCAGTCTGGGCTTCAGTCTTCGGATAGCGGTTTGGTTTCCCAGGTTGTAGGTCACAGCTCAGTTAACTTTCGGCAACTGGGAGTGGAACTTCATGAACCGTTTTTTGATGTGATCCTCTATTGACTCCATTTGTAATTCGCGATGCAATTGGCTATTTCTTATGAACCAAGGAGCATTAACTGCGATTCTTAGGACTTTGTTTTGAAAGATTGCAGTTTTTTTTCTTTTCGTGAAGGATGCCGCTCCTCAGACTTCACAGCCGTACATCAGCTGTGGCTTGAGAATTGTTTTAATACAAGAATAGTTGTTTATGGTTTTAGTTTGGAGTTTCTGTTTAGGATAAGATATAGCATTGGTAATTTGAAAATAACCCGATTCTACAATAACATCAATAAATGATCAGCGGTCTGAGATAGACCAACGTATAATAAATGCGAACAGACCCTTCTCTCTGTCAACAATACTGAAATCCCGAATAAGATTAAACAAATGGAATCGAATCCCCTAGAAAGCAGAATCGAAAGATTTGAAGGGGAATTCCTCCATACAATTAGCTATCTGGGTCTTACCACATGGAAGAGAAGAACTAACAGAGAACTGCTTGCAGAGACTGGTCAATATCACATGACATGAAGAGGGTGGGACATGCGGCTCGAAGCAGTACATCAGGACGGCTCTACACAACAATGAATCCCAGTATAGTTCACAATAAACCACATTGGAAGCAGAAAACCAGATGGATAGACTGAATCGATCAAGATCCGAAAGAGCGGCATACAGAAGCGGTGGAAAGCAGAAGCCTAAGGCAGGCAAGTGTGAAGAAAGCTCAGCCGACCAAATATTTACAAGGTGTGTAAAACCAAAGAAAAAAATTTCTTTTCAAGATATTTTTTACTGTACAACTTAGAGGCATAAAATTTATATTAATAAAACTTGTGACTACCCTATAAATATAACTTATTGATATGGGCTAATAAACACTTGTTATGTTTATTTTTCGATATGAAAGAGGTTTTTACAAAGACATGAAGAAGGGGCGGATAACAAGAAATCTAAATTAAGTAAACCAATAAATTATTTAGTTTCCAAGAGTGGACCGATTTATGTAACACTGGTTTAATTTAGTAGATAAATTTATTAATTTTAACATTATAAAATTTAACCATATTAAAAGTGGAACACTATTAATCTTCGATACTGTTCATCATTTTCGATTTACCATCAAAGTAAGTTACATTGCACCAACTTTTGGATATATTTGTCATTCTGCATTTTTAACCCATTAACATATATTCCTCAGGTTTCGTACAGTATAAATTAATTAAAATTCACCTATTTTATTCTGTTTTTATGTTTTTTATTATTTATTTTTTTTAAATAAAGCAATCTCTATGTGTACGTCGGAAGACTTTTCACCGGTAAAAACCTAGGAATCAGCTGAGATAATTTAAGTCAGCCATTACCGAAAGAAATAGACATTGAAAATAGTATTTAAAGAAAACTAAACAATTATTGTTGTGATCAAATAATCATGCTGTTTTTCAATATCAGGCGCTTTTCGAATGTTGTTCGATTAAACTTATCTTTAAGCCTCCTCTTCCTGTTTTAAGCTAATATTTCAAAAGTGGTATAAGACCGTCGCTACCCGGGGGTCATAGCAGGGTGGGTCCGGTCAGAAAGGATTGTCATTTTTTCGTGTTATGGTCTCCTCTTTTGAGATTGTGAGATGTCGTACATCGACCAACTTACTCGCTATAATTGTCTGTTTAAAAAGTCAGGCTACCATGGAGGGCAGTAGTGGAGGGTCTCATGCCGTTTTTCAAGTTCAGCCGATTTTTAAATATAGCTCGATTAAACTATCTTAAAGTCTCCTCTTCCCATTTTAAGCTAATATTTCAAAAGTGATATAAGACCGTCGATCCCCGCGGGTCATAGCAGGGTGGGATTGCCTTTTTTTGATTATATTATATTATATTTTTATATTTATATTATATAAAATATTGTATATATATTATATTATATTGTAACATCAGTTACATGTTTATATACTTAGGTATGTATTAATATTGATATATATTTACAATAAAGGAGAAAAAAAAAGGTAAGAAAAAAATGTGAAAATTCCATTTAACAAGAGATGTTTCTTTTTTTTTTAACTTAATATACATTTTCTGTTAAAGTAAACTTAGATTAAAACACGAGTGATAAAAATTTGGTGTGATGCGCTCTGGCGTGTCATTGAGCAGCTCTAACTTACTACTACACATAAGTCCACAAATTTTGTGTGAATTGGTGTGCTCGTATTGAAATAAAGGATAATATATTTTTTTTATACATAATATTTAGATATATATTTTTTTATTTTTGTTTAGCTTTTTAACCTATTTATTTGTGTTTTAACTTATTTATTCATTTAATTATTGCTTTCAACTAACTTTTTGTTTTTTAAATATATATGTTAAATTTTTTTTTCAATCTATTTATTTTTTAAAAGCTGAAGTGCTGCTGCGACAATTATGTCATTTATTTGTTTTTATTATGTTATCTAATCATATATTCTTTTTTATCGGACCAGGTTCGCAGATCGCAGATAATTGAAGAGGGGAGGTATGAGAGAGTGAGATAGGGAGAATAAAATTATCAAATAAATGAAATATAATTGTTAAATACGGTAAGAAAATAGTTATAATATATTTTGGAAGATTTATGATTGACGGTGTGCATCAATAAATGGAATTTGGTCTGGTTGCGGTCAAATTAAACTCAAATAGTAAATTGGTGTACTATTTTTATATGAGCCAACGTAATTTTATTTCTTCTCTCTCTCTCTATTGTGTATATTATCATTTATTTTTTACCTAATTTTAATATTTTTTAATGTATTTGGGCAGCATGGCTGGATAATACATTTTTCTCTGAAACACAGTAACAGACCATTTTGCGAGACTACGTTGTTGGATCTCATAATGTAGTATTTTTATAGAAAACTCGAGTTCGAAGTTTCCCATGATCGTAATCATTTTCCCTACTATATTCCATATATAAGTGAATGAATGTTAAAAATATATCAAAACAGAAATTTTGACTATTTTTCTAGATCAAAATAAATCCAAATTATCTATGTACTCTTATATTGAGTTTGCATTATTTTTAATTGATTTGAAATTACTATTGAGCTGAAATATGGTTCGAAACCAGACTAGAATATTGGTAGACTTAAGACAATCAAAAAATGGTTGAGATGTGTCTTACTATCAAAGTAAATGGTTCAAATATATCCGTAGCCACGTTTTGCGAAACGATAATTAAGATAAATAGATTAATAAATTAAAATGATATTAACTCACCTTCCAGGTAGTAATGTTGATGACTGGTATTCTCATGTCACCAGCTACGATACAACTTCCAGGATGGTACTCCATACTTCCAGGTTACGTATAAAACCAAGGTGACTTGGATGTGTTGAACGTCGTTACACTTGCAAAAAACTACTCTAAAATCAAACAAAATTAATGGAATCGCTCTAGATAACATTATCTCATCTTTATCAAGTACTATACAAGTGTAATTAGCTTTGTTTAAACAATGATACGTAATATACTAATCAGAACATTTTAAATATATTCGGTCAAGAAATGCTCCTTCGTATTCTACTGTTCTCTTAGAGTACATACAGACATAATTTTATACCTGAACAAATTCTATTTTCAATTAAATAAAATAGACAAATTGTTAGGGTATCATTTTCACATAGTTTTATTAAAAAAATCAAGTGAATAAATTTTGATGCTCTCATAAGTAAAGTATAGTAAATCTTTGCTAGAAAAAAAAGAAAGTAGGATTCGTTCAAAGTAATCTATGCAAATTATATGGTTGAAAGCAAAAACATAAATAATAGAAAACCCATAAAAAAAAACTATGTTAACATATAACTTAGAATTATAAATAACATATATATGTTTGCAAAAATATAGCACGATTTCACTCCAATTCCACAATGCATATGTACATTCTTTAGTTTAAGAAAAATTAATAAATTTTTTTAAAACTAATTAGCATCCTCATATCAAATTTTATGTACTACCATTTCTTAATTATTTAAAATCTTTACCAAATTTAATTCTGTTCTTTAATAAAATGTAATTAACTTTAATATATCAATTTCAAAGTAAGGCTAATCCATTACAAAAGACTGATCTACATGACTATTATAAGGCCTATCTGGACATACGGAGTTGAGCTTTGGGGCTCTACTAAACCATCAAATTCCTCTAGAATCCAATCCTTACAGTCCAAAATCTTCGTAAAATCCTTAATGCTCCTTACTTTGTCACAAATCAAGTCATCCATCAGTACCTCAATATTCCATATGTTGCCGATTTGGCCAGAACCAGATACCGTTCCTTCCATAATAAACTTCTCAACCACCCAAATCCACTTGTTTCTAACCTGGCTTCTCCTTCAGTACCTAATAATCCTCCTAGGCGTCTGAAAAGAAGATGGCCTCGAGATATTCTTCTCTAGAAATGTTATTGGAGTTCTATCAGTGGGTAGATTCTCCACATGTTTTTATCATGTTACTATGTCACCTACAGCAAATTTACTTGTTGTATATATGTGTATACTGTTGTAAATATCAATAAATAAATTATTAAAAAAAAAAAAAAAAAGTAAGGCTGAGTCAGGACTTTACTTCTGTCGTTAGAAATAAGACTTACAACTTATTAATATTTTTGTTTACTGTGAATTGATAAGTCTATTCATTTTTTAATTAGAAATCTAATTATTTTAATTTATGTACATAATTTTGTTGTTAATTTTTATAAAACTGTTTTAAAATTTACAGATTTATCTATTTAATATAATATTATTTAACAATATTTAATATAATAACAATTTAACACATATGATTACAATATTTAATATACTATAACTTAACAATATTTCACTTGTTGCAGAATGGCGTTAAATTGTGCTGTTTTTTTTATATTGGTCATCATGATACTAGTCCAACTCGGGTTTTAGACTTTGAGATTTTTTAGTTTATAGAATTGTCATTTAGCTGACTCTAATTTTAGTGTTTAATATTAATAAGTCCATCTATCATTAGAAAATAGTGAATGGTAAAATATTTATATTTAAAGTACATTTGCTTTTCGAAATATAAAATTCTTCAGAAGTTCATATCCTATACAGTGAAATATTCATCGTTAAACCTTAAAGATAAAAAAATTTGGGTTCAAATTGAAAGTGCCTTTTACAAAATATAAATGTTATTGTTTAAGCCAGTATATTTTTTAATAATTTATTACGTACATTTAATAAAATGAATAATTGAATCTGTTATACTTTAAGCATGTACTCTGTTATTATTTAAACTGAAGAATATAAAAATTATTTATACTTAAGTCATATTTATTGTGTATATATTCTCGGCTCAGACGTATTTATCTCCATATCGTATAGTATTTGAACAGTATTAGTAGCCAGCAGTCTGGTCAACTCTGGAGTCCAGTTTACGTTGTCACGAAGGCGGACGTGCATTATCCCCTTTTCCTGGATATTCCTCGAGGGAGACAAAATGAAGTGTTTACCGAAAGCATAAACCTACATTTCTCTAGCATCAACATAGTGATCTAAGGACGATCTTTTTATTTTTTTCGATATTGGAATATCTCAGAGGTCAGTTTATTTCAATTTTTTTTTTATTTATAAGAAAAAATTACCAGTTTGATTTAATCCTTTCAGTGCTGGATTGCGATATTTAGCCTTTGCTATACTGGTGAAAAGTGCCAGTACCGAAATATCGGCCCACAACTTGACGTAGTTTACTATTCGCATTGCAAGAGAACTCTATCCCAAAATAAATTTATAATACTTTATAAATGGTATATTTTCATTACGAGAGATATTTAAGAAATATTTGTTCAATAACAACGTGGGAAAATAAATGAAAATGTGACTTATCGTTCGTAGATACGAGCCCTTAATCCTTCCTTACCATGTGCCTTGAAGTTAATCATTATTTTTTTAAGAACTATTATTTATTATAATACACAATATATTGAAAATTCATAGTATATACTTTGTAATAAACGATATATATATAATGTTATAATGAAAAAATAACTTTTCGTATATGCAAATACGTTCTGTATGTAAAAGAGAGAACTAAATTTTTATTTTCTTTATGATCATTTATACCTGTTTATTTATATAATTTTCAATAAATATGGAAAAATCAGTGTTATAGTTTTTTCTCTATTTCGTCCTTAACTTAATACACTGATTTTTTTAATCATGTAAATATTATGTTTTTGTTTGGTTTTTATGACCCTTTTTTGAAACTCTAGTAAAATTGTGAAATTCGGCCGGTAATATTTGCATAGGCACCTCTTTTAACTGGCACTAAAAAATTAAATTAAAATCTGTACTGCTACAACCCATGAAGGGTCAGGGGTGCAGTACTTTGTGAGGAAGTACCAACGGTTGTGCAAGGAGGTGATTTGGTCAGAATCACGCTCTACCGCCAGCTTTTTACCCAATTTAAGAGGCTGGGTGGACCCCGGGAGGGCTCCAGAATCCACAGGAGTTG
>NW_027107414.1:0-1325 GCF_000696795.3 Halyomorpha halys | reverse complement strand
GCTCTGTCAGATTCCCATATTGAGATGCTGTACCAGGCAGTGTTCCCTCAATCCCACAGCAACCCAGGACGAGAAGAGAAGGGATGTATGCATAAGGAGAAAAGTTTCGTCTGCCAGACCTGCGGGAAACAGTACGCCAACCACCGGAGCCTCATAAACCACAGCTTCGTGCACAGTGGCGTATATCCATATGCCTGCGGACGGTGCCATCGTTCCTTTCGTTATCACTACAAGTTGAAGGAACATAAACGAAAGGAGCCCTATTGTCATCGTACGCCCATGGTCCACTCAAATGGTGTTGAACACTGCGGGGTAAGTACAGTATAACAGGTATTTTTTGTGTTCACTATGTTTAGTTTTTGGTGTTTGTGTGAGTTTATTTACTATTTAGTTATAAATTAGAATAAATAAATCTTCAGAAATTGAAATACATATCTGGGATGACTGTTACTAGAGAGATAAGTAACCTTTTCTTTTTTTTAATTTGACCGTAGGAATTTGAAAATGTAAACATAAATACCCGTATTTCTATGAAAACCAGACAACATAAATTTAAAAAAAATTATAATTAATTTGATCCAATTCCTTTTAAAATAAATTCTTGAATTCTCTTTTTTATATTTCAGAAGATACATTATTTCCAATTTGGAAATATTATTTTGCAACAAATCCTAGGATTACACTACCTTATGGGTCGTTGTTTATCCCGAAAAGTCAACATAACAAGCAGTAACTCTATGTAAAACATAAAGCAGGTAGTCATCTAAAATTGATTGACAGTGTTGAAAGCTATTCCGTTTCGATGGATTGTAAAATATTTATTGCTATAGATCCCATTATAGTCGCATGCCTAGCTATAAAACCCAATAAACAAACAATCTCCTAGTTCTTATATTACAGCATAAGAAAATAGAAAAATAAATTTTCATAAACTGAAATATATATCTTTTAAATATATGATCGAAGACATATGAAATTGTAAACCATATTTGTTTGGAAAACTGATGAAACTGAATAAAAGATAGAATAGAAAAAGAAAATTAAAATCCTGTAATTACCGATTAATTACAAAACAAATGTTGGGGAGGTGTAACAAATTCCGAAAACGGAAAGAACCGAGATTTCAGCCCTAAGAAAAAAAATTCACTTTTATTTTATTAAAAAAGAAATTAGTTAAAAATGAAAAGAAAGTCAGTCTTATTCGTTATTATTATATAATGTAAGTAGAGGGAATATGGGGGAGCTGGGACACCGATTTGGGCAGCCAATCAGAAGCCAGCATTTTGATGACGTCACACATGGCGGGAGATTTGAATTCAAATATT
>NW_027107413.1:0-4029 GCF_000696795.3 Halyomorpha halys | reverse complement strand
GTCTGATTATCGTAGTGTATACTAATTTTTTGTAGTGAATGGGAAGTTTAGAGCGTTTGTGAAGTAAGTGTTGTAGCAATCGGAATCTACGAGCAGTTTCTTGTTTCAGTCTTGTGTGTGGATTTTTTTTTTAAATATTATTTTTGAATATAAAAACTGTCGCCAAAAATCGAATTTGCAAGCTTTAGCTTAGCGTTTTCTAAAATTTTAGTAGAGCAAAAAGATACCAAAAAAACTTACACTCCGTTTTCTTAGGAACTATTTTCAACCAAAACGTACATTTCCGGTACTAAGCATTCCAACAGAAACAATGATGTTCCATCCAGACAGACCCGCCAAAAGTGAGCCTTGACAGGACCTAACAGTGACCTCTTGAGTCGGAGACCTCACCAATAAATCAAGGGCTGACCTCCGCCACAGGACAGGCGGACAAACAACACGGCACTAACTCATTTGGCTACAAAGTCCTTGGCTCTATTTATATATAAATACACCTCAGGCTCACCATTCAATGACCTCTCAAGAGTTGGATATTAATATTTTTTCGAAAAAGAACCAAGGATGGTGTCCTTATAGAGCCGCGACGCGAATGGTTTGTGGACTATTGGCCATGTCGTAACGGCTTATATCATGTTTCAGTACATTTATAAATAAACCTACCGAAGGTGGTTCTCAGATAAAGGACAACTTTCAGATCACATTTTTCAACAAGAAGTAAATCTCTGAAAATAAATTCTGAATGTTTTCTAGTTAGCTCTAACCTAAAACCACAATCATGCAATACTTGAATGCAAAATCTAATATTTTTTTAGGTGAATGTTAGTTAAATTTTTTGATCTATAGAAATGTACATAAATATAACTTTCTAAATTATGTTATTTTATAGATAAAAAAGTCCAGAGAAGTGCATAAAAATAATGTTAAGACTTATTTGAAAGGTTCTCTGGGACAGCAGTCGCAATGAGAAATATAGTATAGTTCTCATGGCAAATAAAACAACAGTAGACTTGATTTACTATCTCTTAATAGTTTACCTTTTAATACTTTTACACATATTAATATTTCATTCCGTAAAATTTTGAATGGCAACGATAATGACTAAAACATTTGCGTTAAAGTTTTCCTTGGCAGTGGCTTTAACTGAGTTAGGACTAACAATTAAAAATATAATCCATTTTACATATGGATATACACATTGAGAAACTATGACGGCTAGAGTAGAGAGATGGAGAGATCCCGTTACGTAAGGAGATAATTGGCCACAGTTATGCAGATCCTGGATCAGACTGCTTGGCTCCGCAGGACCGGTCTGGGTCGGTCTGCAAGTTCTGAGGAGGGAGGTGTCGGGAGTGGAAAGTTTAGGCAAGTGTCTACGAGCGTCTCTAGCCGATGGAACAATAAATAATTAGGGCATAAATAGCAATTACGATATGCAAACTACACTGAAATTGCAAAATTGTCATGGATACAATTTTACTAAAGTTTTATAGCAGTTAATTTGTACTTAACTCTGCACTAGACCATTCCTGAATGACCGATTGTAGATATTGTCCCAAAATCCATTGTTTCAATTATATTGACTTTTTACAATCGATTAACAAGTGAAGAACTTGGAGATATAAAAAAATCATTTCAGAAATTATTGCAATATGCTTTTGTTTAAGTGAATAATTGCATGTATATTAATTATTAATAATATAGTAAAAAGTAAAAACCTCAACTAGATAAATAAGTATCTAAATAGCTCCTTCGCCATTTCCATTACGTAGTTACGAAATTAACTATACCTCAAGATCTGAGAATAAATATAATTATTTCTTTATAACTTTGTTTGCCCTATGTCAAAGAAATATTCGGAAAGCTCTGTAGCGTGAAATATACACGCGTGAAGAAAAATACTTTTACGCATCCCTAAGAGAGCTGAAATATAATGAAATTGATAATGAACCAATTTCTAATTAAGTTCTAATGTTCAAATTTTATTCAAATAAAATTGAAAAAAAAAAATGCTATTTAGCTCAAAAAAAGCAAAACTTAAGTTAAATATTGTATTTTTTATTGCGAAGTTTTCTTCTGAATTCGCGGCCAATTTAGCACTTCCAAGCAAAACTAGAACTATGGCAGAGTGGCGAGTTCAAAATCTCATTCCTCTCGGTGAGGAAAAAGGAAACTTAATTCCTCCCTCTTCTCAACCAATTGAGAGCAAAAAATGGAAAGCAGAAAAATATTTCAAGTTTCTGCGCTAATTTTTTTATGGGAATATTGATAAATAAAAAATGTGATTAAAAACCACCCTAAAAATCAGGAACAATTTCACCTCCTTTTTTAGGAATATGCTGAATCCGTAACCTGTTATGATGTAAAGCAACAAAATAATTTTCAAGATGTGTTCCATGTTTGTAGTAAGTGAGAAGCCATCAATGCTTTACAAACTAGCATTTAGGAAAAAATGTTTAAAAAACTATTTATCAAGTGGTTAAGATAAGCCTAATAGTAAAAAATATCGCTATTCCAATACTGTCGAACAAGTTACAAAATGGCAGTGAATCATTGGAGCTTGTTGCTAAATGGGGCTCCATTTAGGTAGGCTGTGCCCTAGAGCAGAGCAGGTTCCTACATCACGGGCTGCTAATAAGGAGAACCGACCGTATGGTTAATTTAATAGGCAGTGTAGTGCGTTAGTAATCATGGAACCATTTGGCCAATACTTGCTTGTTAAACCTAAAAAAAAATGAATTAATCCTATCCTTAGCATACGATGGATTAAAAAAATGGAATTCTGCTTTGTTTAATTGGCCAAATTAATAGTTTCATAGAGGTGTGAAATCCATAATAAGCTTAAAAATAAATTTTTGATAAAGTTGATTCGTTATTTGAGAGTAAAATCCACGTGACGAGCCTTGTTTGAAACATAAATGTATGATATTCTTATATTTTCCAACAAAGAGGTTGGTATCTTATAACAAAATGCGTAGCTCATTCTACTGACAAAATTTAAAAATATCCATTTACAGCCGAGGAATTAAAATTTTTGAAAGTAAAACCTGATATTCTTGAAAAAAAACCCCTAAAAATTAATCATATCTTTACAACAATTAAGATAAGAAAGTGAGGTTGGCGCTTAACTACATTTTAGGTAAACTAACGCTGCTTTAGTTACTGACATCTACTCCTGGAAAGCATAAATTCTCTGCTAATATTCTAAGAAATAATTATAAATTAATTATAATAAATAATTATGAATTCCCTTATATCTATTCTAAGAAATAATTATGATATCTGAATATTATATTATATCTGATACAGAAGTAATAGGTGCACAAAACTGTGTCATAAAGTTTTAGTTAAGTCACATAACAAACGAATTTGTTAGAAATTTAATAAGAAACTTTTGAGAATGGAGAAAAATGCATTTAATGGAGTGGGAGAGAGAGATTAGTTGATATTTATTTGGACTATTAGACAACATTAAAACTAAGTTAAAAATAGTCATTATATTTAACAGAATTTAGGTAATACCTCAATATATAAATAATCATTGAGGTATCTATACTAAGAAAGAGGCGTGGAGACTACCACCGATTGGTCTTAAAATAACTATCCTATTACAGTGTCTGAATAGGCAAGAGACACTAACAACAAAATTGCTCCTCAGTCCAGTGCCTGCTATATATAGCCGATTTAGTTGGCCTTGCCTTTAGTCACACGTTCCTCTTTCAAGCACTATAATGGCACCCAGAGGTCATACGAATATTTTAATGTAAATCAAAATTTTTAATAACAAAGTTTTATTCAATTCCATATGTAGCTAAAGGATACAGCGACAAAATTACTATTATACAACACAATGATTCCGTCATCGTTTGTATTCTTACAAACTACTAAAAGAAGAAATGTTTCCGTTCTACTGCCCCCTCTCTTCGTCTAAGTAATTCTTACAAAAATGACAGATAACTAAAAACATTCAAAAGTGAATTTAAAAAAAAAAAAATGAAAAATATACTATTCAAGTTGTGTTTAATTAACTAT
>NW_027107412.1:0-5371 GCF_000696795.3 Halyomorpha halys | reverse complement strand
AAAAAAAAAAAAAACAATATTAATTGAACTGTAAAATATAATATGCCTACGTATATATGCTGAACTTATGCAATCAATTTAAGACAATAAAAATCTGTAGATTTAATTTTTATTTATTGCTATTTACAACTGTACATTATAATACATTTAGTAAATCTGATCTCGGTTAAAAGATTTAATTTAAGCATAAGTTTTAAGTTTTTAATGATAGTGACAAAGTCAGTTATTTCGTTTCTTTTATCAAACTTAGTACTTCAACGGAACTTTATTAATTTTTGTTTTTACTGCCGGTTAATCGGGGTAATAATTAAGTCTTTTAAATATTAAACTCCAAAATTCAATAGTAGTTTACAACACAAGTCATTTTTCAAAGAACCTTGTTCGGTGTAATGTAACATGATCTGTGTCATGTGCGCTTAGAGCTGAATTATAGAGCTCTATTTAGGCTACAAGGTGAGTCGAGATAATGATAGGGTCCTGGGTCACCCACACTGCGTCTAGGGTCCGTACGTAAGGTCAACAATTATAAATTGATCTTATTGCCTTTAAACAAGGTGTATTTGTGTGTATATAAATATATAACTTAAGTATCAGCGAAAGTAAAACGTCAAAAAAGAGAAAAAGGAATAAGATCTGACACGCTTGAACTGCTGTAAAATACTGGCTTTGTGTTCGCTACATCTCTTTATTTACATTCGGTCAGCTGATTCCCACAGTCAGTTGACATCGAAGTACCAGCTGACCCAGACCGTAACTTATATGTATATATATATATATATATATATATATATATATATATATATAGCATCGTCTATGCAATTTTACTAGGTTATACTTCTTATCTGATAACAACAATTAGAAGATTTTCAATTGAACGCGTCTAATTAATAAAAGAGAAAATGGTTCAGGTGCCGTAAAAATAACTTAACAGAAAATAAACTATTTATTATGAAGTTTCTCCACGTACAGAACTTCATTAGGGCTTACAGGATAAAGGAAACCCAAAGGATCAAATAGTTTATTTGATAATAAATAGCTCATCAAATAAATACATACATAGGCTCATGACAAATATTTTATTTTCTAATTCAGTTATTTTTAACGCCTCCGTCAATCTGCCTATAACAATAAAAAGATACTTATGTATATCTGAAATAATTGTAAAAAAAAAAAGCAACCCTTCATTTTTGTATTGTATTAACTTATTCACTTATTTATAAACCTATCTAGTTATATATTTTTTCATTTTATACAATGTGAACTATAATTAAATCGCAAAGTTTACTAAGTATACATTTTTTTATTTGTTTTAGAGTATTTTTATGATTGTGTATTTTTGTATTTTTTTCATCTTACTCAATTCTAATTATTTTTATAACATGTACTTAAGCACACAAGTTACTCTTTGGACTATATTATCTTTTCTTTTTTCATTTTAATTTATTTTTAATATCATTTCTTTTATTTTTATATTGTGGAATTTCAATAACATTATCAAGTTCAAAATACATTATATACATTTAGTATGCTGTTTCACATGGTTTATGTAAAAATTTAAAAAAAAAAAAGATAAACTCTTCTTTCCTATTAGAATCCCGGGGCTATTGTAAAAACGAAAATAAATAAAAATGTCTATATTTATACAAACCATGTAGCAACAAATTATGTAGCATTCACCCCATAGAAATGGAGAGGAAACTCTCTTTGCCAAACGAAACATGTGATTTCAGTTTCAGACATTAACTAAGAAAATCAGTTATTACGAAATGGAAAGCAGCTCGAAGTTGTCACATTACGAAACGAAAGCACTATGTAAGTCACCGGAGACAAGATCCGGCATAACACTATTCCTTCTGATCAGTAAACTAGTTCCTCTAGGAAACGGCAAGAACTGGAAGTCGCGGGTACAATGCAGTTCACAGCCCCCTCTGGAATGGAATTTGGAGAAAGGAGAGCTCTTGAGTAGTGACAGACGGAATCTTCGGAACTAGCTCAGTTACTAGGAAGTGATCCTGGCTAACGGAAACTGGATTGAAGAATCCATATTGATGTTCATGAAGAAAGAAAAAAAAGAAGCGTGAACACATTGGTTTACTAATAAGTAATATTATGCATATAATAAAAATTACAAAAAAATAATATAAAATATACACATAAAACTATGCGTCAGCTGAGAAGCACTATACAATGAAGTAGCATAAAAATTATCTTTCCTTAATTTATTGAATTTTTAACTTGTTGAATTATTTATCGGAGAGATATATAATATAAGAGGTCTCTTAAAGGGTTAGAATGTTCTTTAAAGAAGGAAACTTTTGGTATGAATAATTACCAAGTCGGATATAATTTTAAGAGAATATTCCCAAAATAAAGCCTGTACTTTCATCATAGATAGTTTATGAACAATTAAATCTCCATTGATTCAATAGTTACTAAGTGACACCGTAGTAATGTCACTACTTACAATATCTAAGACTTTTGACGTAATATTTACGATCTAAAACCAATATGTGTAAATCAGTGATTTCCAAAGTGGCCATCACCACCCCATGGTGGGCTCTGCAGCGGTAATGGCGGTAATGGCCACAAGTGCATTTGGGGGGTGACGATGAATAACTACAAGTTGTCAGGTGAACAATATTATTATTGAGGAAAATAGAGCCAAGGATTACTAAATTGGTAGCATCACACCAGGTTCATCCTTCTCATTAAGATGATTTCCAATGTTTTAACTATTTTTGTATTACATTCTGTTCTGAGTTCAATAAATAGTTTCATAATTTCAAAGTTCAATGTTTCTAAATTACACCTTTTTTTTGCTATATTTGACGAAAAAGGTAGAAAAATTAATACATATATATTTCCCATTAATTGCTGTTAAAAGTTAAAAAGAAAAATAATTTCCAGGGGGTGCCAAGTAATACTTTTTCTGGAAAGGGGGCGGTAGGACAAAAAAGTTTGGGATCCACTGGTGTATATCATATTTTTTTATTGCTCAGGCTTATTGTTCCACATGTTACTACATTTAGAAACCTATGAGTGGGTCTTAAGTAAATTATTTAATAAAATTTGGAATACAATTGAATGGAGTATATTTTCTATTAACTTTTTAAATAGTGCGCTTGAATGTTTCCAAACTTAATTAAAACCCCAGAAATAGCTGAAATTTTATTATGTCAGCACGGAACAGAAAGTCGTAAACAGTAGTTGTTTGCAAAGTAATTAAAAGAAAAACTGCTAAAACAAACCACACTTGTAGAAAACTTCTGAAACTGTCTTATAGTTTATATTCTAAAGAAAAACTAACACCCAGCTAAAAACAAAAAAAAAAAAAACGTTCATATATACATAACTCTAAACTTACGAAACTAAATGCTTCATACAATAACTCAATACAGTGTATTATTTATTATATTGACAAGATCCAATCTGATTACGGTAAAGACGCCCAGCCTATCGGAACCCTGACGTGCAAGACATTGAAGTAGCCCCTTGGCTATCTGTTCCGCTCAGTTAACTCCTGCCAATAACTGCGACCGTTCGGGAGGATATGACAGCTGTGACACAACGACCCCCTGTCGGGACAACGCCCACACTGTCCAAACCGTTAAATATCCTATCACAAGTTAACGGGAAACTGAAACAACCCTGAGAACTCAGGAGAGTTCTCTTTAAGCGGTGACCCGTCTGGGATGAACGGGTTATACGCGTCTATAAATTGGTGTAGGTTGCAATTTATTTGCGCAGCGGGTTTATTTTATTTAGCGGAGTCAATTTATTTTTTAATTAAATGGCAACCCTTTTCTATGGCAGAAGTTTATATATGGGGGGGAAGACATTTTTGGCGATATTGATCTAATTATAATTACACAACTATATTTAGGCGACATTTAGCTTTGTTTGTCTAGTCATGCCAACTGTCTATTACAGTTTGATTGCTGTGAAATAACTAAATCGAGGTTTGTGACAGAACAATGTATTCATGTACCAATTCTTAAGAACCCAGAAAACTTCCAATATCATTGACCTCCTTACCCTACGTTTATTCCTTACCCCATTCACCTGTTAGATACAAGATCCCAACCCACCGATTTGTACACCCTTTCCCATACAACTGCTTCCTTTGAAAAATCCTTTGCTGTTCAAGCTACCTCATTTTGAAACTCGTGAAGCTTTAGCTGAAAAATTTAAAGATCGATCATATATATATCCATTCATATGTATATCATCACCTCGACTGTCAATATTTTTAATACTTGTTGTAACAGAGTTGGGCAAAAATTTTCTATAGTTGAAACTAAAAGCTAAAATTGTCATGGTTATGTTAATGTATAAAGGTCGTATCCATGGTAATCTTAGCTATTAGTTTCAACTATAGCTAACTTTTGCCTATCTCTACTTGTAAATAATAAATACCCATCTACTTTTAAATAATAAATATCTATTCAAGCTTGCATAAATTTGTATTTCTTTCATTTTTATGAGTATTTGAAGAAATGAAGGAGCAGTTTTATTTTCAATCATATTTCCTAATGATTTCTTAACTTTTAAATTATTCATGCAGCTGATGATGCAGACAGAAGTGAGAGATCTCATTTCATAAACTGACCACACGCCGATTAGATTACGATTTCTATCGATTATTTCAATATCAATGAACCGTTAAAGTGTTATAATTCCACTTTGCGGCAGCCTCTTAATAAGATATTGAGGTATTCGCTCAGCAACTTATACAAGAGTCGTGAACCGGCGGTCGGCAGCC
The DNA here is from genome assembly GCF_000696795.3 of Halyomorpha halys. Taxonomy (NCBI): domain Eukaryota; kingdom Metazoa; phylum Arthropoda; class Insecta; order Hemiptera; family Pentatomidae; genus Halyomorpha; species Halyomorpha halys. The sequence continues at coordinate 609 of NW_027107412.1, read as the reverse complement.
AAGTGCTCCTACAGGATATTGCATCTAATCGTCTGAGAACTGAACCTTTGCACAATTTGCGCAATTATAGGTTGGAAAGAAATCTCCATATTGATTGTATTCTTGAGGAAGCCATTTACATAGTTCGGGACTCGACTATAGGCCTCGTTCCGCCCTTCTTCAACTTACTTAAAAGTCAGTTGTTAGAAGAAACCTGCAATCAGATCAGGGTTGAAAGCAGGAAAACCTCTGAAGCTCCTTCATTTCCGAATACATGCATATACATTTAAATTGATAACAGTTACTATCCTCATAGAAGTTTTTTTTTTTACTCCTATGCTCATCTGAATCTGTTTAAATCCCTTCATGGAGTCCTGGTGAAGACCTGTAGTATCGTTCCTCACGCAATCTCTTAATAAACAGTATACACTATTTTGTTATTATTGTTTTCTGACGTCACCCGGACTATCTTCTTGATTATGATCAACTATATATATATATATATATATCAGCTGAGAAGCACTATACAATGAAGAAAAAATAATTAACCGTTATCCTTCACTTCGGAAAAATAATTCTGTTATACTTCAAAAAAGTGAAATACTATTTCCAGAGCAAAAAATTAATTCA
>NW_027107411.1:5197-5555 GCF_000696795.3 Halyomorpha halys | reverse complement strand
GAGATAGTTTCGGTTTATAGCCGATTATGATTTCTACATGGTTGTTATTTTGGGTCACCCTTGATAAGATCTCTCTTCTCTACCTGTATTCCTTTCGGATGCTTAGGCTAGTCGGAGGATACTTTGGGCTTACTGCTCCTTCGTCTCTCTTGGAATAGTACCCGGCAGGATGAGGGTATTTTTCTGCATGACTCTGGAGGCTAGCTACCCTTCAGGTCTGTACCTCTCCCTCGTATTTATCGAAATTGTACCCGGTAGAAGTTAGTCCATCCATATCAATTGGAACTGGAAAAAAAACAATGAATCAATTATACAGAAACCTTGTAGTATTCGTATAGATTTTAGCAAGTTACTAACC
>NW_027107411.1:4052-4712 GCF_000696795.3 Halyomorpha halys | reverse complement strand
TAGTCGGAGGATACTCTGGGCTTACTACTCCTTCGTCTCTCTTGGAATAGTACCCGGCAGGATGAGGGTATTTTTCTGCATGACTCTGGAGGCTAGCTACCCTTCAGGTCTGCACCTCTCCCTTGTATTTATCGAAACTGTACCCGGTAGAACGAAGTTACCATCCTCCAAGATATAACGGGTTAAGCAGGATAGTTAAGAAATAACCTTCCTCGACAGATTAATTTTAACAAAATTAAATAACTATTTAGTGAGTGTCTATGGCTAGCTCGCTCCTTCACTCATCCACCATTGGCTTTTAATACCATGACGCAGTTAAGAGAGAAGCGCCAGGATCTTCCTAGAGTCCTACTCAGAAGAAGAACTCTGTTTAGAGTACCCAGGCGGAATATAAATATTGTATATAGGAATGATTTTGTTTAAAATATTATTTCACTTCAAGTTTAATGTTTTGTTTTTTTTTTTTTTGGTTTTTTTTTTTGTATTTTTCTTTTACCTTCTCTTCTTTTTCTTCTTTTCTTATCATTTAATTTATAAATTTTTAAATATGGTGTGAATGAGCTCTTATCAGAAAGAGATAAATACAATAAAAATCTGTATTCTACAATCAGGTATAAATTTAAGGAATTGATTTTCAAATCTCGAAATATTTTCAATAAG
>NW_027107411.1:0-1122 GCF_000696795.3 Halyomorpha halys | reverse complement strand
TATTTTTAGAAAATAGGCACCAACATATCAATCAGGATCTATTATATAAGCACTTTAGAATACTTAATTAACAACACATACTGTGAGAGGATTGGGAGATACCCAATTGAACTCCAATCGGGACAAAAGGCGAAAAGCTTATTTGAAATGAAATAAAATGAGGGAATATAGTTCCAGTGAAAAGCAGCTCGGGTAATAAAAGATTTACCAAACGCAGCAGTTTAGTGAGGTAGAGGGTAGATGTCAGATAAACGGGATCTGGTAGTACGGGAAATGGATTGAGAATTTAAAATGTAGGTTTTGTAGATATGTAGATATCTGCTGAATACTAATTACTTGGAATAGAAAGGATGCTAGGAAATACAGGTATCGGTAGAATGGATAGAGCTACTTAAACTGGGTGTAAAACTGGGTTATCTGCGTATCTCTGTTGACCGAAAACAAATCGTATAGAGCAACTCAAGACGTTTAAGTTTAGATTCGAGTTCAACGCATACCAGGCTGTCATAGTCAAAGTGGGAGGAAGCAAGAGAGGAAACTAAGAGTTAATGGGTTTTAAGTGAAAGGAGATAACAGATTCCACAAAATTTATTCAGGGTTACTATAGTTCGACGGAAAATGTGTGGTTTCCAGGATAGATTTTGATCAAAAGTGACTGACGTGTGAAATGAGACTGGCATATTGTATAAGGCAAGGTTGGGAGATCTTTACATGAATTTAGGGGGAGAGGGAGATTTAATTATCATAGCTTTAGTCTTTACAGCACTTAACGTAAAAGTATTGTTGGTTGCACAATTGCTTATTCTATTGATGTCTTCTTGTAATTTAAGAAACGATTCAATGGAAGAACAGATAGAGGACAAAGAAGAGGAAGAGTTCATTATTAAGGAAGGACCTTTTACGAAATGGCGCATTTATGAGAATTGAAGCAAAAACCATAGTGGCTTAATAAGAACAGGACAATAAATATAAATTAGACGAGTTGGGAAAGGAGATCGTGTACTATTTGACCCAAATTCGACACAACATGGAAATTTAAAATTATTTACCATTTTGGGAATGCAATTTATAATAGGGGAAAAAATAAGTGTAAATAAGAGTAAACTTTAAGGGGAAGATTTC
>NW_027107410.1:3682-5473 GCF_000696795.3 Halyomorpha halys | reverse complement strand
ATGCTTTTTAAACAATAAAAACATATGTTATACGGTAGACGTGTGTTGGCCGCAACAACAATGTTGACTTACACCACCTCTTTATTGACTTCCAAGGCTTATGATAGTGTAGATAGAGGACAATTATTAAAGGCATTGCAGTCACTGGGAATGCCTAGCAAGTTAATAAGATTAACAAAAATGATCCTGGAAAGGACTAGTTGCAAGGTGAAAACTCGAGTGGGCATCTCAAATAGCTTTAGGATTAACGGTGGCTTAAGACAAGAAGACCCATTATCACCAGTACTGTTCAACCTCGCCCTAGAAGTTGCCATTAGAAAAATAAGGACAAACCCGGGTGGCACAATTTACAATAGGCTCACACAACACATGGCTTATGCGGATGATGTAGTCATCACAGGGAGATTCAAAACAGCACTGGCCGGTGCCGTAGAAGAATTCAAGAGAGCAGCACAGGATTTAGGACTTAATATAAATAGTGAAAAGACTAAATATATGAAAACCTCTTGACAGACCGGCGAGAGAGATATTATGGATGTGGAGGAAACATGTTTCACAACTGCAGTACTTTCAAATACCTGGGAGGTGTTATGACGAAGAACAATAATTTAGAACTAGAAATTAAGAGCAGAATGGTAGCAGGAATAAGATGTTTCCATGCCCTGCAAAATCACTGGAGTAGAATTCCATTGAAATCCGTTCTATTTTCAGTAGTTTTTGGAACTATACATCTCTCGGAATATTCTATATCAGCGTTGTCCAACTTACGGCCTGTGAGAGCTTAATGGACAAAAAAATTAAAAGATATTTTATAATTTAATATAAACAAACTTATACTTTATAAGTCAGTTAAAATAATATAGTGACTAATTGTTCTCAAGGAAATCCCTGTATTTCTCAATCAATATGTGCCATCATACACCACTGAACTTATAGTACAAGAACCCAAAAGAACAAGAAAGTCAGTTATTTCACCCCAATTTTTTATTACTTTAAAGAACATTATGTGTGATTACTAGTCAAAATGGATGAGTCTGCCGAGTATACGTAAGGGAAATAAAAAATGGCGGCTTTTTCAAAACGTTAAAAATAATTAATTTTTCATCTGGAGCTCTATACCTTTAAAACTGCCAACAACACCATGAAATCTAAGAAAATCTAAGAGAACATCATTTAAAGTAGAGTAAGTTTGCTAATCTGTAAGCTCTAATAGAACAATTTACGTTCAATAGTTCTCAAGATATAGCTTGTTAAAAAGCAATATTTCATAAAAATGTTGTACAGTACGTTCTGTCATGTCTGTGGATGATCAGTAGTTGGTGAATTTATATTGAAAAATCTATATATCAAAAACCATTTGACGTGCAGATGTCTGTTAGCACTCAAAGCTTGTTTAATGGGCTATAAAGTGGTTTATAGCATTTATATTTATATGTAGGAGTAGTAGTTTTCATGATATTTGCTAAAATAAATTGATTTATAATTGTTCGGACAAATTGTCATTTCCAAACTTATATTTATATGCGAATATTATAAAAACTACTACCCCTACGGAGATAAGTGTCATAAACTACTTTATAGTAAGTTAAAGTCCCTTTATTTTGAGTGCTGGCAGACAAATGTACGTCTTATGCATCTAGAGATATATTCCTTTAAAAATCAAACATTTTATACCAACAACTAGAAATTATCAGTTTGTGAATTTATTTGTCTATATAAACTGCTACTCCTACAAAGATAAACGTTCTAAACTATTTTATAGTAAATTTAACTCGCTTTAATTTGAGCGCT
>NW_027107410.1:0-3632 GCF_000696795.3 Halyomorpha halys | reverse complement strand
CTACTCCTACAAAGATAAACGTTCTAAACTATTTTATAGTAAATTTAACTCGCTTTAATTTGAGCGCTGGCAAACATCTTTACGTCCAATTGTTTCTGAAAAGAAGTTTTTCATAAATCAAACTTATTGTCCGAACAACTATAAATCAATTTATTTTAGTAAATATATTGAAAACTACTATTCCTACGAAGGTAAAGGTCATAAACTTATTTATAGTCCATTAAACTAGCTTTAAGTTGAGTGCTAATAGACATCTGTACTTCTCATAGTTCCTGAGATATAGATTTCTCAAAATAAATTAGCTAACTACTAATCTTTCAGAAGTATTTTATGAAATTTAGCTTTATCTCGAGAAATATTGGACGTAAATAGCTCTTTTAGGGCTAGTATTTCAGAAAATTTACTCTCCTTTAAATAATGTTCTTTTAGATTTTCTAGTGTTGTTGGCAGTTTTAAGATAGAGAGCTTTGAATGAAAAATTAATGCTTTTTAAGGTTTTGAGACAGCCGCCAATTTTTATTCCCCCTACCTATACTTGGCAGACTCATCAGTAATTATACATAGTTTTCATTAAAGTTATCAAAAATTGGAGTGAAATAACTGCCTTTTTTTCTCGGCTTTTGTACTATTAAGAAGAAGTTAGAAGATCCAGAATGTTTGATTGAATTAGCTTTTTTAACAGACTTGACCAATCATCTTAATCATCCGTAATAAACTAACAGTGTTCAAACACACTTTGGAAAACAAAACTTAATAAACTTTCTTAGTTGTCTTCAGTTAGCTGGCGTATTCAAAGATAACGATTTATTATGTTGCAGCTTCCAAATCCAAGAAATAATTGATGAGTTCAATCCCAGTTCCGAGGAAATTGGAAGTCTCAAAAATAATTTACTGCTTTATAATAATCCTCTTGGAGCTAGAATCGAAGACCGACCACCATATCTATAACTTGAATCACTTGATCTGCAACGTGACATGTTTCTTATGAATAGAAAAGAACAAGCTGAAGAATTATTCAAATTGGTGGCTTAAGCAAAATTCCCAAATTTGAGAAATTTTGGACTAAAAATGTTACAAATGTGCACACCTATATGGAAGTGTGTTTTTGTCGATGAAGTTTATAAAAAACTAAAATAGAAACACACTTTCTGATGTGTCTTTACTTCATCTCATGATAGTACAAGAACCCCAGAGGAGAAAAAAAGCAGCGATTTCACCCTAATTTCTGATTAATTTAATTCAAAACTATGTATAACTACTAGTCAGATTGATGAGACTACCAAGTATAGTTAGGGGGAACAAAAAATGGTGGCTGTTTCAAAATGTAAAAATGAATTTTTCATTCGGAGCTCTATATCTCTAAAACTCTCTTACAAAAGTATAAAACCTAAGAGAACGTCATTTAAAGTAGAGTAAATTTTCTAAACTGTAAGTTCTAATTGAACTATTTACGTTCAATAGTTCTCGTTATATAGCTTTTTAAAAAGCAATATTTCTTTAAAAAATGCATCGAAAAATCAGAAATTAGTGAATTTATTTTGACAAATCTATATCTCAAAAACCATTCTACTTGCAGATGTCTATAACAAACTATAAACTACAAGCACTAATACACTATGTTTCATGATAGGTAAGACTATTAGTGACATTAAATGAGCTTAAAAGTAAAATTTTATCTGGATATTGTCAGTGGAATTATACCAAATATAAACGAAAAGATTAATAGTATTAGTTTGTACTTTATCATTAAACAGGGTCCAGATGTCTGCCAGCACTCAAATTAAAGCTAGTTTAATGTAAAATAAAGTAATTTATGATGTTTATCTTTGTAGGAGCAGTAGTTTTTATGATATTTGCTAAAATAAATTTATTTATAGATGTTCGGACAAAATTTCATGTGCGAAAACCAAGATTGTAATTTTGGCCCTTAAGGTTATAATATCATAAGTTGGACAACCATGTTCTTGATCCTCATTTAAAAAGCATTTTAAGTTTTACTGGTCATTACTAATAAAAATACAGGAAAACAAATTTATTGTACTTCACACAAAAATTTGTAAAAACAAAAAATTCGGGTTAAAACATACCAAATATTTTATGCCTTCATTTTACATAAAAAATAAATAATTAACATAAATAATAAAACATTATGTGATGATTTATAGTGCCAAGTAAATGAACATCAATTTCTTTTAATCGTTATTGTTACACTAATGCTGCTGTTCAAAGTATATTTTGCAATGGAGATTTCATTCATCTACAAATTGAAAAAACAAAATAGCTTTTGCAAGACCTGTTATTATTTGAAAGAATAAACAATTACCTGGATCGAAAGTAGTTATAAAGGTATTTTAGAAATTGCAGGAACTGGAATTAGATAGGGTTAGCGTGCCTTCTTGATCATTTGGTAATTTTTGCCTGACCCCGATTCGAGCTTCATCAACATGGAACTGATTAAAATGTATTTTTCGATGATTTCTTTTAGGCATAGAATATTGATGAAAGAGTCTGGGGAGGGGGGGAGTCAGTTATTTCACCCTAATTTTTGTTTCTTTAATGGAAACTACATATAGATACTAATAAAAATTTACGACTTCGTCAACATCACTTAGAGGAAATAAAAAATGGTGGCTGTTCCAAAATTTAAAAAAAAAAATCGATTTTTCATCAATAGCTCTATATCATTAAAACTACTTGCACTATAAAACCCAATAGAGCATCATTTAAACCAGAGCATTCTCCAAAATATTAAGCCCTTATAGAGCTGTTTACGTTACATAGTCTCCGAGATACAGTTTTATAAAAAGCAATAGTTAACAAAGAAATAACGAAAAATAAGTAGTTGGTGAATTGATTTCGAAAACTATATCTCAAGAACTATTGACGTAAATATGTCTACTAGCACTTAAAAAGCAAATTGAAAGTACTTTTTTTTATTACGAGGCACTTCATCCATCGACGTGCTCTTGCAGCCCAATATAATTTACTTGAATTTGCTATAAAGTAGTTCATGACGTTTATCTTCGTAAGAGTAGTTGTTTTCATGTCAATTGCTAAAATAAATTGATTTCTAGTTGTTCGGACAAAATTTCATGTGCGAAATTCATATTAATGTGCAAATATTATAAAACCTTCCAGCCTAAGATTTGTTGGATAATTTATTTATGGATCTGTGGCAACACTCTCTCGACCACGTTTCATGTATAACCTTACACATTGTATATACGAGTAAGTCTCTTCTATTGTTCCGTTCCGTGTTGAATATGACAATATTCCATGACCTGTTTTATCTTTTGCCCTAAACTATAGAATCTTAGATTCAACAAGATTAGCGTTATAAACTAATTTATAACTAGTATTTTCGTAGAAGTAGTAGTTTTCTTGAAATTTGCAAAAATAAATTAACAAAATGTTGATTTCTTGATGTTTGAAAAAAACTTTTAGTTAATGAAATACTATATCTCAGGAACTAGTGATGTCTAGTAATACTTAAATTAAAGTTAGTTGAATAAACTATAAAATAATTTATAACTATTTTATCTACCATAAAATAATATCGGAATATTGTTTTTACATACCATACCGATATTACAACAATAGAAAATATCGAAATAAATATGTAATTAACAAAA
>NW_027107409.1:0-5716 GCF_000696795.3 Halyomorpha halys | reverse complement strand
ACTCTATGGTGAAACTGAAAATGAACTCCGTTTTTAATGTTGTTTTTTCTTTTTAAATTCATAAAATATAATACCAGCTTTGTAGCCCAAAAATCATGAAAATTTTTCATAGTTCCTAGGGTACCCGACCTACTCATCTCAAACCCAATTTCAAATTTTTATGGTACCAAAAGGACATTAAAATACATCAAATAGCACAAATCAAAAGACTGCAGTAGACTTAGTAGAAATCTAAGTTATGCTTTATTTTGTTCATAGTAGGATTAGAGAGGTATAGATAGAGGTATAAGAGCTATTTGAGCCACAATGATTCACTAAGAATATTTCCTCTTCATGAAGGAAAAATTGTTTTACATTGATAGTTGTCTAGGTTTTTATTACTGTACAATTTCAATGAAATAAGAAAGTACAGAGAGACTGGAACTCATTCAGGACAGAGCAAATTTGTTTTGTTCAAAAGTTACTAATCCCATCAAAAATCATTTTATTAAAATTCAAGTCCACAGAAAACTCAATTCAATAGCTTCTGACATTATAAATTAGGTTGTTAGTATTCTGGGAGTATCAATATCAGAATCAATCGTTTGAACAAGACTGAATCACCCCTTGGCTCAAGAATACTTTAACAAGACCCTTTCTTACTTCAGAAACTAAAATTTGGTAAACATCTATCTTGGACTGAGGAGGAATGGAATCATTGACTAAACAAAAGTAATGCTGAACAATGCAGATGACCATGAAAAATTCTGAAGAACAGTATAGTTAGTCTGTGACGTGCATGGGAATTAGTATACTATTTTAAAATACATTTGTCATTTTATATACTTATCCAATGATTCTTCTGTTTTAAGATATACTCGATTGCCTGGAGAACTGTTTAATTTCTAACTTTATTATTGTAATATTAGTTCATTGTATATTGTTTATCTTGGTAAATTGGTGCCAGTACTAGAACAATAAACACATTTATTTCCATCAGTAGATATAAGTGACAATGGTAAATGCCTCCAATAGATGTGTTAGCAAACAGATAAGTGGATTTGAAATCCTTATTGTCTTATGCAAATTTAATTTACTTATAATAGTTACTCTCATTCTTTCCATTTTTAGTTATGTTGGAAAATATTAACAAAACTAGTTGGTATTGTGGGAATGAGAAAGGTTAAAGAACAGCTCTCCAATGATATTCATATTAAATATCATTTTTGGTTTGAAAATAGTATAAATTGGCATTTTAAAATTAAAATAAAATAAGAAAAATATTACATTAGTTTTGTTTTTCTGGCAGTGTGCTCCACCATTGATGGTTTCATCTGGTATTGATGAAAAATCTATTAAAAAAGAAGGTGTGTGTGCTGCAAGCTTACCTACAACAATGGGCATCATTGCAGGTTTTCTGGTTCAAAATGCCTTGAAGTAAGTTGTTGAATAATGTTATTTATCTAATTGCTATTTTGCTTCCTGTTCTTTAAATTAGTTTTTAATTGAATGTTATAAAGAGATTATTTCATTGTATTGATTATAAATAGGGATAAGATTTATATATATTCACGTAATTATTTCTAAAGCTTCTGTATTATTACATAACTTATTTATGTATGGTAGATTCATTTTTATTTTACATATTTCATAATTTTATTATTTTTTCACTTAGTTTATTGAATGTTCTTACTTTATTCCATACTGCCTTTATCACTTTTTCTAATCAAAATTTACTAATTTTTTTAAATTAGGAAAAAAAAATCTATTCAAAGATAAAAATTCAGGTGGTTACACATCCGCCTGAAGCATGCTTGAGCATTGGTTACTTAGGGGTTTTCCCAAAAATATTAGAAGTAGGTTGAGTTCTTCTTTGAAGCCTTCATGGTGTTTCCTCTAAAGATAGCTATAAATGCCTAAGCATGAGTAATTGGGCCACTTGTAGACAAGTGGGTCAAAGCGCCAACTTTGACTGCAGTTGCAACAGTTTTAATCTGGCATGGGTGGTCGACTTTTATTTCTGTGACAGTCCTACAAAATTGAATCTTTATAACCCACCATGTTTGGAATAGGGCGGTACCCTGTAGATAACCTCCCTCTTTCATTCTCCAGATTCTATATTCATTCAGACAGATTCTAGAAAAAAGCATTCTGGAAAAATTACATTATCATTTGGAAATTTACTGAGAAACTTAGAATAAAATAAAATTTAATGACAGAGAGAGAAAATTTGGATCTTCATTGACAAACTAGTAGATATTGAAAGTCAATATATTTGGAACATTATTATTAGTAAACTGTCAAATCATTCATTAAGATCATTCTTACTAAATTATGAAAAAAATTAAGACAAGTATAAGCATATTTTGATAGCCTGATTTTAATGGCTTGATTTCGATAACAAATTTCTTCAGGAGACAATTTAAATAGTAAGAATGCTATGCTGTTTTATCTGGTGAAACTTTGTACATGGTGAAAGCTGTAAATATGCTTTAAGTTTTTTATCTTATTTTGATACATTTAAGATGTATGCTCATGCTTTACACAGTCAGGATCCAGTTTCCCCTTGTTGACCCTTTAATATTGGCTGCAAAAAAATACTCCTTAATGCTCTAGGTTAAATAATTCTATTTAAAGATATTTATCATCAGCTTTGTTCGCTAGCACTAGTCATTACACAATGGGTAATATTGTTAGAGGCGGTAGAATGCTGTATAGCAGTATTCAGTAAAAATGAACATATAGTTTTTTGCCTCAAAGTTGATTCAACAGGAATTGAAAAAGCTAATTCCTTTTTCAAGATTGTTTGAAGCCAAGTCTTATTTACCTAATTTTTAGTCCAAAACTAAAAAAAAATTAGAATGTTAAAATTTGGCTCTTGTAGAAATTTTAAAACTTGTAAATCAGATAACTGAAAAAAAAAAAAAATAGTAATACCAGAAGAGAGAAAGTTAGTGTCAATAAAAGAACAATTAGATGATGTTTTAAATAAAATTCCGGTACTGATGTTTTAAATAAAATTCCGGTACTGACGTTTTAAATAAAATTCCAGGACTGACTAAGATAAAAATTATTGCTGATTGCTAGTATATATATCCTGGTCAACACCTATTTCTACCAAAGCATGTGGTAGGCAGTATGTGTAAAATACTTACATATTTTCTTTCATATACCTTATGTTTTTACTAAGCTTAACTTGAGGTAAAAGGAGAACTCTCTCTCCACCTCCCCCCAGGAAAATGTTTAAAAATCATGTTACTTAAAGTGCATTGGCTTGTTAAAACCTTTTAACTAACACTCAAATATCAGGAAAGGTAAATAATAACAGTTCTAATGATTAGTCCTCACAAAATATCCACTCCCTTTAAGCTTTCATAGTCCACTTGTGCTCCACGGACCACCATTCTACTGTATTATCAATTGTGGAACCTACATGATCACTCATTGTAAACAATGTTTTCATAAGTGTACGTGATTTATATACCATATCTATGTGATTCAAATATGTAGATTATTTTGTTTTTTATTTATCAAGACTTTTATTTTTATATCTAATTGAAATTATTTTTATTCAGGAAGCTTCTTCAGTTTGGAAAAGTCTCAGAATATCTTGGATATATGGCTTTAATAGATTATTTTCCAACAATGGCTTTAAAACCTAACCCATTCTGTCAAGATAATTATTGTAAAATACGTCAAGAAGAGTACAAACAATATGAAAAACAGCTGCCCCCAGATAACTGTGAACCTTCTCAATCTGAAGATTCAGTCATTCATGATGACAATACTTGGGGTATTCCATTAGATTAGTTCAATTTTTTTTTCAATTAAGTTTTATGTGTTAATCAAGTGCTTTAACTATTATTTTATAGTTCTCTAAAATTATATATATCTGGATAATTGTATATATTTTATAATCATATTGTACTTTTATTCTCATCAATTCTGTTTTCTACAGGAATTAACTTGGTATATGAATCGGCACCTGAAAGTAGTAATGAGCAAGATGTGTCTTTACCTTCTGGAATTAGAAGAGAATTCACTGTTGATTCTGAAGGACCTGTTGAAGATGAAGGAGTTATTGTTGGTGAAGAAAGTTTAGAAGATCTTCAAAATAAAATGAAGGCCTTATAGAACTGATACTAACACTAGACTAATGGATGTTTCTGTTATTATTTCTTACATTCCATCTGCATCTGCATTTTCTTGGCAGACAATAAAAATATTTACTACCGCATTTAATATTTGTGAAAACTGCTCATCCAAAAATAATGTGATTTATGGGTCTTAAATTAAAACAAAAATTAAACTGCTAATTTGAACAAGATTTAATCAATCGAACTAGGCTCTATTACAATTAATTTATTCTTTTTATTGGTTTTCCATATCCTCTAAATAAAATTAATATTCCTAGAATTTATGAATTCTTAAAAGTTAATTTCCATATTTGCAACTTTCAGACCTTTTTTTTCTTGTGAAAATATTGTCGAAGTTTCTAAAACATGGTAGGATGAATGATAATAGCATATCTAAGCCCTCTTAATTTTTGCTAATGTCGATAATTTTTTTTTATTGGTTATTGATGTGATTCGATTTAGGGGACTTTTTTTTCATGTATAATTAATTGAAAATCATGCTGAGATGTCATGTTTGGGGCTCAATTATTTTTAATTACAATTAACTGTGGCAAACATTTTTATTAACATTATTGTTTAGTAGATGATTGATTTGTTTTAATAATCATATATAGGGTGTCCTCAATATACATTCATTTCTCCCTATCCTCTACATTTTTTTTCCTTTTTGGAATTTTGATTTAATTATTACTGGCTCATAACAGTGGCATGTATGATATCTTTTGAGTCGATTTTGTAACCTTCTCTATTTCTCCTCCAGTACACTTAACTCAGAAATCTCCGAAGGAATGAGGTATATGTTATGCTGTTTTCTTATGGAAAATTAAATTTTAAAATAACTTTATATCAGTAATTTTTATATAATGCGTTATCAAATATTGAAAGCGATGAAAACAGTATATGATTATTTACAGTGTTTTATGATTTGACAAAACGGTGAAAAAAAAATGGACAAATGCAAAGAACAAAATCATTTTGGTACAAAGGAATTTTTTATAAAAATGGTGTTTTTACTGAGCATATGATCGGGAAGAACTTGTATTTTGCATAGTTGGGAAGCATGTATACATCCCAACAACTTGAATGTTTCTCTCTAGCCTGCTGGTAGGTACTGTCAATTATATTTATGGTCACAATTGTTCTACAATTTATGTTTTATTTTATTTTCATATTGGTGCACAATACCCTGTTAGTTTTAGTTGTGTGGGGCAGAAGTATAGCTGTAAGAACATAGTTGTTCTCAAGGTATTGCTTTAACTATGATTTCACTGATCTAATGAGAGATGTATTAATTACTATATTATAGTAAAGTATAAGGTAAATTTTCATCTTAATTTAAAAATAAATGTTCTTAATTCAGCCTTTTTTGTATAGTAAAAAAATTGAGGAAAACTTTTTTATTTTTAGAAATTTTTTGAAAATTAAATCAAAATTTCTGAAATTGTTGAGGACTGGTGAACAGGTTTAGTGGGACACCCTATGTAATATTGATTTACCATAGGTAAATAGTTTATGATACAGAGGATTCAACTGAACTGTCAACAGTATGTGGTATATGAACTATTGAAATAAAAAACTATTTTTTTTGTAATTATCTTATA
>NW_027107408.1:3040-7075 GCF_000696795.3 Halyomorpha halys | reverse complement strand
AGTACCAACAAATATTATTTAAAATTAAAATTTTCGTTTTTTCAAAAAATTATTATGAAACAATTAGATAATTAGTTTCGTGTGGAAGAATTATCTGTACGTTTTGGGAAGACAATTGTATAGTCAATGCAGGATGAGATTCTGGCCCGGGTCTGTAGAAGCTAGTATTCGATAAGTTTCTGCGGGAGCTAGACGACAGACGGTTCCATATTACGTCGACGACCTGGCAGTCTTCGTGACCGAAGGGAGCAGTTACAGAAAAGTTGGGATCTTCGCCCTCGCTGAGTTTAATTTCCCCCGTCTGATGGAAGAAGAAAACTCTTTTTCAGGGATTTTAAATACGGATGGAAGGAGGTGGTGGGCCTGACGCACTAGTCTACTCGGCTTCGGTGAGCTGCAGGAAGAAAAAAATGCAGACGCAGACTGGACCAGGCTGGCGAGTTGAAGAATATATCCGGATGGATAAGATCCAGCTCCATCAGCAAAATTCTCATTCGAGTACTTGGCTGCACCACAGTCATTAATATTAAAAAAAATTTTTTTTCCAACCTTTAATATTTTCCTTCGGTTGAATTTTACCTTAAAATACAATAAAATGAATTGTTTATCATTGGCAGAAGTGGCATGCGCAAGCTCGTCACACTAACTTACTGATGCCGCATCACGTATGCCAGATATAGCAGGAGGATTAGAAACAAATAAAAAAAAATCTCAAAAGTAAGCAACAATGAATGCGCCCTTCCGGAACCTCTACCGATCTATCCCAACCGTCAGACACCCTAAGACAGCTGAGGAAGTAGTTTACTGTTATTACAGGACACCCCAAAATATATATCGCGGAGGGACTGGCCGAGGAGAGACGGAAATGTAAATGGGATCCGGCTACTCCCCTTTGTCTCGCCCTTCCTCCATTACAGTTATTTATGCCAAAGCCAACCGGGCCACTAATGCAGTTTTCATACATCAAGTGCCGGCACAATGCAAGTCCGCTCTTCTCGCACAATGGTCTTGGTGCAGACTTTGTTAGAATGGCCTCATTCTGCGGGTTGGCCAGGGATGACGGAAACTGTCTGTTTCTCTGCTGAATCAGCTTCTTCTATCTTTTCCTTCTTTTGCTGTTGTAATAGAAATTACCACATATATGTAAACAATAAAATGTTTTTGTACAATAGGATGTTTTACAAAGAAATATCTAAACATTACTTGGATTTGTTTTTACTTTCTTATTTATCTACTCTAATACAAAAGTATAAATGTGTCATTACTACAGAAACTATCATTACTACAGATCTGAAATATGCGTGTATTGTGGCCACTGTGTGTGTTTTAAAATTTAGTTTTTTGATACCTTTCTTTTATATAAAATAATTAGCATTAAAAATATAAATATATGTTAAAAGCAAAAACAAAATGAGTCATTTCGAACCCGTTCTCCTCTTCTTAGGATGGAAAAGGAGATTTTAAAAATTAGAGCTATCTTCTAATTGCACCGACACTCAAAATGTAACGCTTAAAAGTTAACGAAGAGCAAATATAGTAAGATCAAAATGCTTAGAAACTCTTTAATTGTTAATAAAAAACAATAAATCCACAACGAAGCAAAAAAAAAAATATAATGAAGGGAATGATAGCCACCTTCCAGTCCAGTATCAATGAAATTTAAATACTCAGTTTCAACTTTCAACTTCAACTTTCAAGTTTCAACCACAGATTTTATTATGGTATATTGCAGATTTTTGTATTAGGACCATTTTGCTCCTGTGCATTATTTTAGGACAAGAACTACATGATTCTAGCACCATTACCTCAACTGGAGGAGCTCATTTGGCGGAATGTGATGGAACTAAAGGCTGATGCTACTCACTTTTTGTGTCATTAGAGGAGAAATTTTATTTTATTTTTATTGCAGTCAAACTGATGAACTTCAAATTGAGCTACCGTTCAATATTATCCCCGATCCCTCCGATGCTGTTTTTTTACTTCCTTTAGAAATATTTTAAAAATCTGCAACTTTTTAAAATATTCATTATTATGACAATACAATAAATTTTTAATTTATTTTTTTAAATTTATTTTACAATTTTTATTGTGAAATGGTTAATCATTGTTATGAAATGGTTAATTAATTGCTAATAGATAGGTAAAGTAATTTTTTGTTTATCCCTATCAGTTTATATATTACTATTTATCTGATGAAGAATACAGACATTTTCACTAAATTCATGAGACAATTCAAATATATTACTGTTGGAGATTAGATCTACATTTCTCCAGAGATCATGATATTTTTTGGATTTTCGCGGTAGTTTGTCTTTGTATTTACATTCCTTCAAATCGCTTGAAAAATGCGTCTATATCCCACTAGTATTTCTAAAGTGACACAACTCAAAAATCGGTGTTTTTGGGCTATGACTATGAAAGAAATTGGTAAATATATCTTTTTGAATCATCAAAACTGTATCAACCTAGCTTCAGAGCTTGTCCGCCAAAGGGCACTTGTGTCACTCTTGCTGCCTTAATGCTATTCCCCTCCATAGGCAAGAGTGTCACATTTCCAGAAATGTAAGTTTTAGACTTATGTCACTTTAGAAATACTTGTGCGATATGTAAAAATATGTCTATAATATTCTACAACCATTATTCTATGATTTTACCACCATTATTCTAATACTACAATCTCATTTAATTTTAGTTTCAATTTTATTTTTCCTAATATTTGTTATTTTCTTCATTTGTCACTTAGTTTTTTATTAACCTATTTACTGATGTTTTTGTATTATGGTGGATTAATTTTTTTATTTCTATTTTACTTGTAGGCTTATATTTCTTATAGTTATGATGAAAATTATTTTAAAAATGTAATGATCCCATTTTTAACCCATCCTTTCTGTTAAATAATCCATATTTTTTTCTCCTATGACTGATATCCTTATAACCTGTCCCGTCAACGCACATTCACTCCCAGCACATATTGGTGAATTTCAGGATTTTTCCTCCATAACTTCTGTCACTTGATCGCTGTCGGAAACCTAGTTGACCTCTCCATCTCGTCCTCTCAACTGTCCTTACCTCACTATACCTGCTCTATCTCTATGATAGTCCAAAATCCAAAATTATCCTATGCTCACCTTCCAAACTACTGCTAATAAATCAATTTACAATTAATGATTCACTAAGTATTCTACTAGCTAAGGGAAGCCGTTCTCTGTGAGGGCGTAGAGTCCGGTTTCCCTCAGAAATCTGGCTCGTAATGCATCAAAGGCGATACACATGCAGTCTCCGGAACACCACAACTAGGGCATAGGGGGCCGATATCCATCCCGTGGCCATGAAGCTTGGCTCGAAATCTCCCATGCCCCGTGAGAAATTGAGAGAGCCAGTAGTCTGGGAGGACCCACTTTGCTCCCATCCGTGATTGAAAGGTGGGGAAATATTTCCTTGAGACGTTGGAAGACCTTTTGGGCTTGTCATCCAACGCCGGTTGGTGTCCTCCCGGAGAAGGGCTTTCCATTTACTTGGGCTCTCGTCAACCCTCACATGAAGATTTGCTGGAAGACCTGCCGAGCCCTCTTTCTTGAATTTAAACATCATCATTTCTTCCTGCAGAGGAAGGTCATGATTAGGTGCTCCAGAACCTTTCTCATAATAGGTAGGAGACATATAGGTCTGTAGGACTTAGCTGCTTATCTCTGTTCCCTCCCTTGTAGAGGAGTCTCAGATCGGCGATCTTCCAGCTTCTTGGAAAGTATCCCCTTTCCAAACAGTCATTGTAAATATCGAGACAATCTGACATCCCCTGGCACCCTGGTTGACTCCCGCACTGAAGGAGGATATAATACAAAGATATACAGCATGGCGAACATTTAGACACACCCGGGTCCCAAAAAATTACGCCATCTTTAAACAACTAAGAGTTACTAACAGTACCCAAGCCTTAATAGGGCGTTCAAAATATCTTCATTTCCATCAAACCCTTTCGAACACTCCTTATTCCAAAGAAAAATGGGCAATTATTTGTAGAATGTCCTTAAAACC
>NW_027107408.1:0-485 GCF_000696795.3 Halyomorpha halys | reverse complement strand
TTAGTCCTTTACATGTCCAAACATAAGCATAAAAATTATTAATCTCTTTTACCACAAAATCTGGACTACTATTTTTATTAATCATTTGTATGAAAATTTATCGGTTCTTTATCTCTGTTTCTTAGGATATGTATCTAAATAACAAGTTGGAACAAATGGTACTTAATAATAATAATATCTATATTTATAATAATAATGTAAAGAAATTAAGAAAAACATAGGTCAACATTTAATCTCATTAATAATTTTTAAAAAATTAATAATTTTCTTTTAGACTATGGTAAATGCTTATCATGATTGTTTAAAAACGGTCCCATTTATGAATTAAATATGAACCTTAGTTTTTTTTCTTTATTTGTTTTGATTAATGTCAGTAATTATTTAAAATTTCTGCTCATTATTTTTTTTTAATGAGCTACAAACATTTTAACACCTAAAACGTTTTTCTAAAATAAGAAATATGTCTCATGCAAAGGCTAAATATA
>NW_027107407.1:1021-2698 GCF_000696795.3 Halyomorpha halys | reverse complement strand
TATCCAAATACACGTACCAAATGAACCTGCTTTTTACAGACCAGGCTGTAAATCTGACATTCTGGATATCGTATTAACAAAAATTTTAGTTTTCCTCTCTCTTCTCAAGTGAACATAGCTTTAAATTCGGACCATATCCCTGTATTAATTAATTTTTCAACTTATATAAACAATGAAACTGTGAGAAAATCCCTCACTAATGGAATGATCGACTGGGAAACGTACAAAATTCTTGTCGATGAAAAAATACAACTGAAAAAAAAAATTTCTTATCGCTCAAAAATAGATAAAAGTATAACGACGTTAAATGAGTCGGTCTCAAAAAGTTTACACGAAGCAACTGTAAGACCTTGCCAATTAAGGGGAAGAACATTTTCTGACGGCTGCCTTAAATCAATACTGCTAAAAATTAAAGAAAAGAATCACGCAAGGAGACACTGGATAACACTGTTCATAAAAAGAAATGGAACACCTCAAACATGAAACCAGAAAGGATCTGGATGAATGGGCGTATTCTCAATATCAGGGATATGTGGAAAATTTAGACCCAAAGGACCATTCATTATGGAAGGCTACGCGACGTCTATTGAATAAACGTGAGAAAATTCCATGTCTTGTAGACAATGACGAATTCATCGCTAGTTTCTTTGAGAAAACATTCTCCAATACAGAAATAAATCCAAATTTAGCTAATGATGAAATTGACGAATATCTAAATCTCCCTCTCGCATCAGTTCAGCTCCCACCTAAATTAACGACCCCAAAAGAAATCCAGGACATGATTAAAAAGCTCAAGATAAAGAAAAGTCCTGAGCATGATTTGATCCAAATCATAGCAATCAAAGTGTTAGACAGGAAAGCTGTCGTTTCCATCAAGTCAATTTCTAAAAGTTTCCTACGTACTGGATATTTTCCCGATGAGTGGAAGAAAGCCGAACTCATAGTAATTCACAAGCTTGGGAAGAACGCTAATCAAATCAACAGCTATAGACTCATCATTATATTACCCATACTTGGAAAATTACTGAAATCGTTTATTAAAAAAAAATCTTTATTCTTTTTTTCAGAGCATTTAAATTATTCCTGATTTTCAATAAGGTTTTCTATATGTCATTTCACTTCTCACCAACAGGCAAGAATATCGGAATTTATAATTAACGGATTCGAAAAGAAGAAACACATCTTGGACTTCGAAAAAGCGTTTGAAGGTCTCGCATCGAGGTCTCATATGTAGCTTGCATCGAGGTATCCTATATAAACTAAAGAGAGTAAACACTCTGAAATATCTATACAATATTCTGAGCTCATTCTCAACGGTAGAACATTTTCTGTCAGACTAATACCTCCCTTAGACTATTTGTCTACCCTTAAATAAACCCCTGCCGGTACTCCACAAGGTTCAGTCCTTTCTCAAATTCTGTTAAACTTCGACCTTCACGACATCATCTAATCCACACACACCTCCATAGCTATGTTCGCTGACGATATAGCAGTGTTCTCCCAACATGATGACATAATAATCACTAGAAACACTTTTCAATGTCACCTTAATGATCTAGAACAATATTTCACTAAATGAATGATAAGTCTGAATGATGAAGAAAAATGTTGTATGAAGTATGCCCTCAACTGAAATTGCCGGACACACTTCATTTTTGGTTTGCTGGTTGGGTTGAA
>NW_027107407.1:0-776 GCF_000696795.3 Halyomorpha halys | reverse complement strand
TGCTCCCACAGACGCTATCAAATCAGGCCTAGAAGAAATTGGCCAGAATGTAAGAAATATATCGTGCGTTCTTCACCCCACAGAAAAATACTCAATGGCGTTATTCTTTGTCGATTTAGGGCAAGCCCGAAATAAGCCTGAAATATTTCAGGTTACAAGGCTGGTTTACTCAACAGTTCAATTTTAGGAGCCCAGACAAAAACCTATTATTGTCCAATGCACCAAGTGTCAAAACTTAGGGCATACTAGCGTATTGCGCATATTGCCATCACCAGGCTAGGTGCGTTAAATGTGCTGGGCCTCACGCTACAGAAACCTGCCAGAAACCTCGGATGAACGGGCAAAATGTGCTCTCTGTCAAAAAGATCACCCAGCAAGCTACAGAGGTTGTGACATCTACAAAGAGGTGAGGTCACACTTCATGGCATAAAAAAACTTGGAACAAACTCCTTCCCTGCCGCCCGAAACTCAAAATTTGGAAACTTTTCCAAACTTGAAAACATCAGCTCATGTCACCGAATCGCAGCCGTCTGCTTCAAAAACTCAAGATCGATCTCAAGACTCAACCCGGACTTTCTCCGAGATCACAATCAAGAAAAGCCAAAAAAACTACGATTTCCACTGCTACCAATTAAAACAAGATAAGGCATACAGAGTGGTTTTAAGAGGTCTTCACTCAACTGCTCCCACAGACGCTATCAAATCAGGCCTAGAAGAAATTGGCCAGAATGTAAGAAATATATCGTGCGTTCTTCACCCCACAGAAAAATACTCAA
>NW_027107406.1:0-1466 GCF_000696795.3 Halyomorpha halys | reverse complement strand
TTTGTGATGACCGGTGTTTTATTAATATTAATTTTTTTTATTATTATTAATTTTTCCCCATTATTTTCATAAATCTCTCAACCCGATTTTTTTTTCTATTTAAGAAAATTTAGAAGATTTGAAAATTAAAAAAAAAAAATGTGATTTATCTACATGATACATTGTTAAAATCTTAAATATAGAAATGACACATATACATAAAAAATCTAATCCTAATGACATCCTAAATAGGTGATATGCAATTAGAATTGAAAATGTACACAACTGTACAATTATTTACTCAGGTACAAGAATATAAATCCAAGCATATAAGGAAATAAATACATTAAAATAAAATTAATCGACATAAAAATGATTAATATAAAATGTAATTGATTGAACAAATCATAAATTTAAAAGGTAATAAATTAAGAAACATAACAAAGAACCCTTTATTTTCCTTTAAAAACTATAAATACCATCCTTTATTTCCTAATTTCATCCATAAATAATTATTTAACATATACTATAAAAATTATTAACCAAATTGGAATACTGTAAAAAACAGGAGGCTGTACTAGCCTTGAAGATAACCTGTATTGGTTTGGCAAAAACGTTAGCTGTGACAGGCGAAAAACAAAAACAACTTTTTATTTAAATCATGATCCTGACCGAATTTCCAACCACATGTTAGTTCAGCAATTTTTATAATGTAATTTTGAAATTCATGTTTCAGTATAAAATATACTACAACAAATAAATGCTCCTCGAGGATTTGTCGTATTCGGTTCAGTAGGATCAGAAAAAGAAACAGTGTTTTTCATTTAAAACTTGAACATCTTAAAAATCAAATGTTTATTTCTGAGAGTTCAAGGATGAACTTAGAAATGAATAAGTAAAAACAAATATTGTATTTTCATATTATATGTATTTATATTATATGTTATAATATAAAATAAGTTATATACCATGTTATACTACTTATATTGGAATATCACTAGAAATAATAATAATTATACAAGAGCGTACCCAGGATGAAAACTAGGTGGGGAGGAGCATACCATGGTCGTTCAGGTTGTGACATTTCAGCTTGGAAAATTCAGAATGAAACCAAAATTTAATTATATATATATAATTATAGTAGTACTTTATTAGTTATTACAATTATTTGCTTGAAAAAAATTTTAATTTTTATTAAATTAATAACTTCGTTTGCCCTTTCAGAGGCTTTGTCGTATTCACTACAAGTTAATATCAACTTATAGTGTTAATAACAGTTAATACTGTCCCTCTCTGGGTACGCCCATCTACAGAAATATGGTTCGGATGGCGGTGAAAAAAAAGGTACAAAAACAGCAAAAATATTGAATTAATATATTTTATTTAATGTTTGTGATATACACCAAATTTCCGAAAAAATTACACCTAAATTCAGCAAAAAGTATTCCAAAAATAAAGTTTAAAAAAACATAATAATTAATAATTTA
>NW_027107405.1:12617-13644 GCF_000696795.3 Halyomorpha halys | reverse complement strand
CATTAATAAAACATTCCAATGTAATCAACTCATCACCTCTTTCAGAATGAAATTTTTTCCAAGGTCATATTTTTTTTTCGGCCAAGACTCCCATTGGAGTCCTATACTACCTACCCATGGTTGGGGGTCAAAGTTTTTCATTTTGTGGGACCGCCACTCAATAAAAAAAGTCAACACCCCAGACCCAATTCGAACCGGCACCGCCAATATACATCAAATTGGTGAGACTCTGTCTTAACCACTGAACTACAGGAATATAGAAAAAGTTTTTTTTTGTTTTCCTACGCCACAGGAAGTGCGCCATTTTCCCTATCGCAGCCCTATACAATTTGACTCTTCCTCTTAGTTGGTCCGCATCTCGCTCAACATCCTCCAGACCAACACACGCCAAAAGATGGTCCCCATCCATGTCCCCCATCTTGCATAGAGGACATTTCGGGGAATCTACGATGCCAATTCGATGGAGATGTTTTTGGAGCAGATCATGACCTGTTACTAGGCGAAAACAAGCCACTCTATCAGCTATGCTAAGATTCCCGGGGGTTCGTTTATCCTTATCCAGTAGGCTCTTCCACTTCATTCCTTTCGCTTGAACTTTGTGTCTAGCGCTTGTTCTGTCCCTACAATAAGAGACTATAAGTGATTTCACTGTTCTGTAGGAAAGTGGTAGAACAGGCTGGTTCTCTGCACAACCAAGTTTAGTCAACTTGTCAGGTTGTTCATTACCATCTATACCAACATGGCCTGGTATCCACTGCAGATGCTATCGCCACAACAGCCCACAGAATATGACAACTACGGCACTTAACCGTAATGCAAACGGCCTTTCTAAAGGCCATCAAAACTCGCAGCTCAAAATTATTTTTTGGAATGCTGGAGGTCTAACACATGATAAACTTACAGAATTGAAGATTATTTTGGAAAATATAGGAAAAGTACCGTTCACGGAAAATATTCATTCGAATAAGACTTAAAAATTACCGGTTACTCGAGAATTAAGCATGAATATTAAGACTAAAGGATACTA
>NW_027107405.1:9841-11444 GCF_000696795.3 Halyomorpha halys | reverse complement strand
TTCATTCGAATAAGACTTAAAAATTACCGGTTACTCGAGAATTAAGCATGAATATTAAGACTAAAGGATACTAAGATACTTACTATCTGAAGCCTGGTGATGTACCTCTTCCACCACAAGAACCTGCTGATGCTGGGCCCGAAGGCTGCTAGGAGGTAGTAACTATACATCACGGCATGGACGAAGCTGTTGCACATCCCCAACATGAATATCTGGATACCTGCAATGGAAAAACATTATGTGATCTCTGTGGCTGGTAATATGGACTTAACTATTTCATAAAGTACAGATATCGGGCTAAATATAATCTTCATAAGATGCTTTCAAATCTTAAGTACGTATAACAAAAAAAAAATGATGTTTTAATTAAAGATAAAACCTTTTTAGATAGATATAACATTCCTTATCGCATTGAACAAAATAGTAAGACAATTATCAAGGAAATTATAACATTTGTAAAAATGATAAATACAAAATTATATTACTAACCACTAACGTATTTAACGAAAATCCAAGTGAATATGGCCATATTCGCATGATGGTAGACATGGAGAAAGGTTACCTGTTTCCATTTTCCCCTCAGAACGAAGAATATCTGTAAATAAAACTCTTTAAATATGGAAATATTATATAACTATTTACGCTTTCTAAATTAAAAAAAGGGTGGTAAAATATCGGTGCTCGGGTATGCCGATGATTTGGTATTATTGGGTGGGCACATTGAGACTATAGAACTAAATAAAACCGCCTTAATAAACTCCAGTAAGGAACTAGGTCTTACGGAAATAAATACGGATAAAGCAAAATATATGGTTAGCGGTAGAAACCGGAGAAATTTCGGTAATATAGATATGAGAGGAAATACATTTGAACTAGTAGTAAGTTTTATGGTAACAAAAATAAATTGATGAGATAATAAAAGAGAGGTTAATGCCGGGAAATGTTTATTATTTTTCAATTTTGAATTATTCGAGCTAACGCTTCTGTCCAAAAACCGAAAAGTTAAAATTTACAAAACTATCATCCTTTCCAATGTTCTTTATTTGTTCGAATCTGTGGCCTCTTACACTAAGGGAAGAACAGCGGATTAAGGTTATTGAAAATAAAGGATTACGTAAAATATTCAGACAGAAAAATTTATGAATTAAACTCTACTCTAATTAACTTTGAAAAGCCATAACCCTTAGTAGAGCAAAATCAGACTAACCGTTTTCAAAATATAGATGGATGTATAAAAATACGTCTATACATGCATAACTAAAAGTAGTTAACTGAATGCTATGAAATTTATGATACGACCCATTTTGCGCCTATGACCAAATTCATGGCGGGAAATGTTTGTTATTTTTTAATTTCGAATTTACTTAGCTTCCGCTTTCTGTCAAAAAAACTAAAACGTATAATTTACAAAACTATCATCCTTCACACTGCTCTTCATAGGTGCGAATCTGTGGCCTCTTACACTAAGGGAGGAACTGCGGCTTAAGGTTATTGAAAATAAAGGATTAAGTAAAATATTCGAACTGAAAAAGAACGAATTAACAGGAGAATTTAGAAGGATGTACAACGTTAAATTGTGGCAATATAATTCAGGTTATATCAT
>NW_027107405.1:6679-7696 GCF_000696795.3 Halyomorpha halys | reverse complement strand
TGTCAGGACAGATGATGCTGAACAAAATGATGCTAAATGGAAGCACTCCTGATGATAATTTTTTTTTTTTTGGAATAACATTCGAACATCACCAGAACTAACAAAATCAGTCAGATCTCACTTTTTTGGAAAGTCACTTGTTATTTTAAATAATGCAAGGAATGTGCTCGTAATGCTGAACGGTTTGCGGTAAAGCAAAAGGAATGACTTTCGTGAGACCTTGTTTTTTCTTGTGGAGTTGAATTCTGTACTGTACTGTATATACAGGCTGGAAGATTTTCAAAAAGTACTTTGGACAGCAGTGATAGTGTTAAATGCAAAAAGACACAAAGGGCCATAAAATGTTTTCGGTACTTAAGCTTTCTTACGCTGCTGCATTGAAACAGACAGGATTGAGGGTTGACTTAAGAGTAAAAATTTTTGAATTGTCTATATATTTTAATTTTCTTATCTTTTAAATATCTTTGTTTTTCTTTCCCCTTTCATTATTTTACCACCCCTTCTTTTCTCCATTTTCCTTACCCACGTTATAAGTTATATTCACTATATTATTATTGTTGTTTTCAAAAAAAAATTTTTTTTCTATTCATTTCTTATGGTATACTTTACTTATATTTTGCCTCTTTATCAATTATTATTGTTACATATATTTTCTTTCTCTCAATTTTCTTTTTCTTTCCATATTTCAATTTTTAAATTATTAATACGTTAATATGTTCATACTTCTTTGCATTATATAACTTCATTTTTATTTCATTTCCTTAATTATGTTATTTTACTCACTTTTTCAATTACCTGTGTATACATTTTATTTCCCGCTTCTCTCATCACTTCATTTTATTAATTCTATTTTGTAAAATTATTCATTTTATATTATTCTGTTTATACTTTCTTTTTTTTATTTTCTATACATACTGTGGTTGTTATCTTGTTCTGTTCTTAGCCCTGAAGAAGGCTAAAAACTCTAGCCGAAACGTTGGCACAATAAAATAGGTTACACCAACTTATTTGTGTTTC
>NW_027107405.1:4205-4855 GCF_000696795.3 Halyomorpha halys | reverse complement strand
CGATATAAATTACCACACATGATCATTGCAAACAAAAGAATAAATATTCATTATTATGAAAATCATAAATATATAACATTGTATGGTGAGCGGGTTGGTAAAGCACTGTGCTACTAACTCCAAGGACCTGGATTTGAATCCGGCTGGGGCAGATAATTATTTATTATGTTACTGTAGTACTGAATCGACCATGTGTGTTCGGGAGACCTCTGGGGTCCACCCAGTTCATAAAGTGGATCCACTGACACAACCGTTGGTCAAGTAACAGTAATAATAATGATAAGTCTTTATTTATATGTGAATACAAAATGAATTATTTCTTAGGAAAAAATTAAAGAACAAAAGTATGAAAATATACATTAAACATATTCACATATAGAACTTCCCGTGTGGGAGATCAGAGTCTTTTAAGCGGAGACTAGCCGAACCTAAAAACAGTACTTCCTAGTAATGTAACAGTACTTCCTAACAAAGTACTAAACAGCTGATCCTTTATGGGTTGTAGTGGTTCAGATTTATTTTATAATATTATATAAATTTATAATTAAGTATTATGCTAATCCCGTATCTACACTGTTAGATTCTGACAACCACTTTAGCAGATACATGCCTGACTTAAAATAGCTCCTTTTTAGAATGGATAGCTCATA
>NW_027107405.1:0-305 GCF_000696795.3 Halyomorpha halys | reverse complement strand
TAACGGATTCGTACAGTACTGAAGTGAATCGAAAAATTTGATGTGCCGTCGCTTGATGAACTCCGGCACAGTAGGCAACTCCAACAATGCATGCGCTTTATTTGTATGTATTGAGTTTTAGATAGGATAACATTAACCCATCAATTACAAAGAGTTACTGGCTATATTTCAACAGCTCTGGAGCAAAGGGATTGAGCATAGCTTTAAAGCAAAGTCTTTCTTGATATAGCTGTGGCATTTGACAAAGTTCTCTTTAAACTGAAATCTCTTATCCCTCCTTATTATCTCATATTTCACTTCTTTTT
>NW_027107404.1:0-1176 GCF_000696795.3 Halyomorpha halys | reverse complement strand
AGAAAAATGTTAAAATTGAAATATTTTAAAATTTAAAAGGATCACAAAAAAAAAAAAAAATAAATCGAAGTTTCATACAGCTAAAATATAGGTATCTTACTATAGGTATTATTAGAATACCTTTTTAATATTCGGTGGCTAAATATGTAATAATATACGCAACTTTCAAACCGACTATGTGAGTATAACATTTTAGTATTTTATTCAACTTGAGTTTCTAATTACTGCAATGTCATAATCACATTCATTCCTTAAAAAAATTGCAAAATTGTTGGACAAACAGTAAAAATCATTCAACACAAACAACAAATATTAATAATGCGCAGTCCCACTATCAATATCGAATAATCTCAACATGAAAGAGAACTTTTAAAAATTAAATTTAATATTGCTGATCATACTATTTTTACCACGGCCCTTCATAACAATCGTCGAGAGTGACAGCGCTTGAATGTTCATGACGATATTCCTGACCACAACATTGGATTTTAATATATATTTTTTTTAATTTCTAGAGACTGGTATTTATTGTTTGGATAAATCAATTGGCATCCATGTTGTCTCAACACTCTTTATTATACCATCATAAGTCAACCTTTCGGCCAATTTGCCCATGCTCAAGGACAATCTTAAATATAATTATACACCTTATACCCAATTTTTTGAAAAAGTTTTGTAGGCAGTTCTGCCCAGGTCATTAATTACAAGTGAAATTTCGTAACATAAAACCTGTATGATAGTTGATATTGTTAAGTTGATCTAAAAAGATCTAAAAGTTTTAAAAATAAATGTAATTGTGACAAAATAGGGTAATTTGACTCGTAATTAACAAAACTTTTTCAAAAAATGGGATATGAAGTATATTTTTATATTTAAGATTCTCCTTGAGCATGGCCAAATTGGCCGAAACGTTGACTGTTGTTGGTATAATAAAGAGTGTTGAGACTTAATATAGATACCAATTGATTTGTTTAAACAGTTGGATTTTAAGTTTAAAGTTATTTGGATATACAATACTTAAACCTCTCTTACCTCTTCAAAAGTATTCCCTCCAATATCTATTCCAGCCAAAATCGTTCTCGTTCTTACAATGGGACTTTCTCCTAAGGGAGGAACAGTTTATCAAAAATGTATTTCACTTTTCTTACTCAATTCATTGTCAAGATATGATTTGTT
>NW_027107403.1:0-1635 GCF_000696795.3 Halyomorpha halys | reverse complement strand
GAGTTTAGTTTTGCTAGGATGTCTTTCTTGATGTAGAATAGGCTTTTGATCGAGTCTGGCACCTAGGACTGCTATACAAGATCCGTCAATTCCTACCCCCTACAAGTTCCTCATTATCCGTTCGTATCTTTCCGACAGATTATTTCAAGTAAATTACAACAGCACTTATTCATCTCTATTCCGTCAGTCCGCTAGTGTACCTCAGGGTAATATCCTTGGTTCTATCCTTTATACAGTTTTCACAGCTGACATCCCAATCCATCCTAACACTATCCTCAGCACCTATGCCGATGGCACATGTCTATTGTCAGTGAACAATGATCCTTACATTGTATCCCAAACCCTCTAATCCCACATCACCATCCTTGAAGAATGGTGCCAAAACTGGAGGATTAAAATTAATTTCAATAAATGCAACCAAATCACATTTACCCTTCGTCGTAAACCCATGACCTCTTGCCCTACAGTATCCTTTAATAATACCCCACTTATTCCTGTCGAACAGATCCGTTACTTAGTGGGTACATCTCGACAAACGACTGACATGGAATTCTCATACAAGACAGGAAACTGCTCATCGATTTTGACTATTACAACATTTACTAGACAAACGGTCTAAATTGCCAATCCATTACAAAATACTGATCTATATAACTGTAATAAGGCCTTTCTAGACGTACGGAGTTGAGTTTTGGGGCTCCACTAAACCATCAAATTTTCATTTTTTTTTAAAGTACAAATTTGCCTAGAATCAATACTTTAATGTTAGCGAAATTTTTGCAACAAACCTGGATTCTTGTTCTACGGAGTTTAGAAATGTCAAAACATCTGCGTAAGTAAATTCTAAATTACAGTTTATTTACTGAAAATAATATATCTATTGCTAAGCCGCAGTTTCTAACAATTTTCCTTATAGTGTTGTATGAAGTATGCCTTCAACTCAATGCCAGGCACACGTTCACTTTTGGTTTGCTGGTTAAATTTTAAGTGGACTGTATAATTGAAAAAAAAACATGATTAAATGAAAATAAAATTTTATTATATTAGTTACAAGTGGTGTAGGGGGTGGCCGAAATAAAACATTTATGGTTAAAAGGGTTAATTATGAATGACTGGGCTATGAAGAATTGTAGATGTTGATGATGATATGGATGTTAACTGTATTGCTAGGTGGACTTACTCTATGCTTCCTTCTTCCCTCCGCATTCCTACACCTCTCTCTCTGCTTCTAGGAACAACTCCAGGAATTCTACACACTCATGGTAAACTTTTAGAGGGAACAAAGCATAATTGCTTCTGGCAGAAAACAAGATGGCTCTCTCATAAGCCTGGATAACTTCTTCACCACAGAGAGCACTAGAGGTAAGTTCTGGATGTTGGGCACATGGGGCGCTATTACTGCCTACATTATGCCAGCCCTCCAATTCAAACTTTCAGTTACCCTAGGTAACCCGAAACAACTGTTCTTATTTAAGGTGGTTAGTTAAATAACCTAATAATATAACCTATAATGAACTTACAATTTGTGTCTTGCATTAACCTTACATTGAAGTGATCTTCACAAAAATATAATCTATTATTTAGATTCGATCTTAATTTTGGATCCCTTCTAGCTCTCTTGTTTGTCTGAAAATG
>NW_027107402.1:15446-17760 GCF_000696795.3 Halyomorpha halys | reverse complement strand
AACAACATTTAGAGAAACATAATAAATGAAATAACATAGATTTCTGAAAATTATTTATGATCATTATTCATTTAATAAATAATTTTATCATCAATATAATAGGCCTGAAATAATTTTAATTAACCCTTAAATTTGTGCTGGGCAAAATCTCGTGAAAAATCAGCTTGGTTTAAACAAATAAAGGTTATATTGATTGGATTTTTTGCAGAATATTCAATGGGGGATTTGGTAAATTTCAATAATAATAATAAAATCTTAATGAACCCGATGGTTCTATACCGATACCACCAATCCTTCTCTACATAGATCTGTAGAGTGACGCCCCCTTCAAACCCAAATCTACCAAATAAGACTTGATGCTATCTTCCCATCTACGTCTCGGTCTACCCCTCGGTTCAGAGTTTATTAACATTTTAGGGAGCTGTTCGTTATTAGGCCCCACAATCTTACATGCCCGTCGTATTCGCCGCAATGCTATTATTTGAATTATATTTACCGTTTGCAGTTACAATAGAAAATAAATAACAAAAGAAATCAGATATCATTGTTTCTAGTTAACAAGAAGCTATTTAGTGTAACCAGATAAATATTTATCTATATTTAATAATAATAATTTTTAAATTAGAGACAAATTTATTATTATTATTTTTTTCTGCACAAAATTTACTGAATCGAAGGTTATTCTGTCTCTTAACACATTATTCTCAGGATCTGATGTCAATGTCCAACAACAATTTTGTAGCGGACGTCTTAGAACAGTTCTTTTCATTGTTTATCTATTGTGGACCTTTCCATAAGGAGCAATACAGAATCGAACAAACCTCCCACTTACGATAAGCAAAAGTTTTTTTAATTTAATTTCTTTGTAAAATATATAAAGAAAATTCACAACAAATACTTTACATTAGAGCATATTTTTCGAGTATTTTCTCATAGCAATCTGACAAAAAGATTTTTTAATTTTAGATCCGAGCTAAATAGAAGGTATAACCTTCAATGACACAACATTATCTTGATTCTTCACATATCTTTAGTGGGATGGAAGAGGAAGGGAATTGTTATTTGTACTGATTCTATGTCACCCACCAACTGGCTAAAAATGAGGACAGCCAAGTTTTCTCATTTGAAAGCCATTGATTCGTTTTTTGTCCTGTAAGGCCAATGGTGTTTGAACACTAACATTTTAGGTTTTAATTTTGCAATTAAAAATTTAAAAATATTAAAACCCACTATAAATAGAGAATATAATAAAAATGATTCCATTTTTTTTCTTTAGCAATGTATGCCATCCCTCATCTCTTATCTGCATCCGCCAATGACAACAGGTGATTGACCTATAGGTATAATAGTGATGGTATTCTAGTGGCACCATTTTGCTCTTGTGATGATACAGATAAATTAATATCAGTAATTAAAAAAAATGATGCGATAAAAGTTAATATATTAATTAATCAGTTAATTTTTATTTTGAGCTTACTTACCTTGTTATTTTTTAATCTTATTGCCAAAACAAGTTTTTTTGATTTATATTCTTTAACTTACTTGAGACTGGTTAATTTTGTTTAAATAAATAATTCAATTTTTGTCTCAAAACATTTTATTCTTCTTATAAGTCCGACGTTTCGGCCAATCCGGCTATCCTCAGGGACATCTTAACACAATATTGGAACTAAAAATATTTAAACACTCAACTTCATGCAGGCTATTCTGCCCAAATCACAACAACAATTTCTAATTAGTCAACTTTTACATTAAAAACAAAAATTATAATTCATTTATCACAGTCACTGGTTAAAACTTTATCACAACCTTGCTTGTAACCTTCCTCCACTCTTGTGATGTTACTTATAAATCAATGTTCATAAATAAATGATATTTAATTGGTCTTATAACTAACATAAGTGGAGGAAGGTTACAAGCAAGGTTGTGATAAAGACTGTGGTAAATGAATTATAATTTTTGTTTTTAATGTAAAAGTTGACTAATTAGAAATTGTTGTTGTGACTTGGACAGAATAGCCTGCATGAAGTTGAGTGTTTAAATATTTATAGTTATAGTTAAGTCTGATTTGTATTTCGAGGGGCGTCAGTGGGTAGATGTATGTAGAGAACGATTGGTGGTATCGGCATTGAACCTTCGGGTTCGTTATGCCTTTACTATTATTATTGTTATATATATAGGAATATATCATTTCTCGCAAATTCAAGACCCTAGCTGCTATTTACGAAACATTTGTCTCAAATGTCATTATGAAATCCTATATTCCTGAATATTCTTGTTTCCAAAATTATTTAAATTGATAATATGAAGCTCC
>NW_027107402.1:8993-10881 GCF_000696795.3 Halyomorpha halys | reverse complement strand
AGTAAAGTTTACTATCCATAATGTATATAAAATACTGGTTTCATAAGATGACCAGAGGTAACTACAAAATATTAAATGTCTTCACAGTAATATCGCATCAGGTCTGACATGATAGGTGATGGTACATGAAATGGCAGTGGAGCTACTGTTACATTAAGCTAATGTATAGACCATGACAGTAAATTGTCGTATAGTTTTCCAGTCATTTTAACAAAATAGGTCTTGACAAGATATCAAAATTTTTCCATTTGGTCCTTCAATTATTTATAATCTGGATTTTTTGTCATTTTTTAAAAATAATTTATTTATTGTTATTTACAACTGTATAAAAATATATACAACAAATAAATTTACTTTAAGTGATAGAATGACATGATAAAGACATGAGGAGAATCTTCCTCCGTTGATAGAACTCCAATAACATTTCTAGAGATCTTCTTTCCAGATGCCTAGGAGGATCATTAAGAAATGAAGGAGAAGCCTAATAAATCTATAAAATCATTCTTAATATTTTCATTATTGATTCTATAACAAGTAAGCATGGAATGGTTAACAACAAATTGTATTTTTTTTTAAATTATATATTTTTGTTTTTCTCCTCTACTTTCTGTTCTGAATATAATTTTTCTTGAAATAACAAAAATAGTACTCCAAGCATTAATAATCGTATTTGTGAGAAAATCTTCTGGAGAAAATCGAAAGAAAAAACCACAATGTCAAGAGATTTTGAAGTATAAGCTAGAAATGGAATTAGATTTTAAATTAACAGAAGAGAGTGAAAAATAGGAAAATAATGTTGCAAAAAACAGGACGAAACACGAACAATTAGTTTGTATGATATAAGATAATGTTGAAAGAGAATCAAGGGTGTCTCCTTTAAGAACGATACCGCATGCCTTCTCCCAAAAAGTTTATCCCCTCTTATATTGTACAATAAAAACTTCATACATTTTTTTCTTCGTTCATGTTGAACAGGTGTATGTGCATTAGTATTTCTTCCCTAGATTAAAAATACGCAAAAATTGAAACCCACCAAAATATGGTTCAATCGAAAAATTATGGCCCCGTAAAAAGTTATAATTTAATTTATAGTGATCCCAAAACCTCAAAAGTCGCCAGAATACCCATCCTATCTCTCTGTTACGTAATTTTTGGATTGAACCATATTTTCTAGCTTATACTTCGAATTCACTTGTCATTGTGTTTTTTTCTTTCGATTTTCTCCAGAAGATTTTCTCACAAATACTATTATTAATGCTTGGAGTACTACTTTTGTTATTTCGAGAAAAATGATATTCAGAACAGAAAGTAGAGGAAAAACAAAAATATAGAATTAAAAAAAAAAAATACAATTTGTTGTTAACCATTCCATGCTTACTTGTTATAGAATCAATAATGAAAATATTAAGAATGATTTTATAGATTTATCCTTTCAACTGAAAGTCTTATAATTAGGTTAAGTGAAATTAAAAGAATTTATTTAATAACTATAGTGATAAGAAAACGTTATCTGGCTGAACCGAAAACCCTTCGCAGAGGCGCCCTCCAGTGAAAAACAACACGTTTTATTTATGAGTTTCTCGTCAGTCTGCATTAAATTCTATGACTTTCTTTTTAACTATAATTTTTTCCAAAATCTTTGGCTTTCCAACGACATCTTATATCGCTATCACCGGAAATATTAAAAAAAAAGAAGATATATATATAGTGTTTCCTTTTATCTCCTTAATTTAATCCTTTATAGTTTATATTTCTCTATTTTTCATAAATATTAAGAATGTGAGATGGGTAATTTTTTCATATAAACAAAATTTATATTTTTTAAAATCCGCATTTAAGGTCTGTTAAACTATTTCATTGAGAATAACACCTATCTGTTAAATTATTA
>NW_027107402.1:2787-3197 GCF_000696795.3 Halyomorpha halys | reverse complement strand
GTTCATCTTTTTAACCTTTAACCAGGCGATTAGACATTTTAGTATACATTCATAGCATTATAGTATACATAAATAAATAGTATATAATGAGGTGTAGATAGTTGACAGTAGATTAATGCTTGGAGAAGTTTGTCGGGGGGGTGTGGTCAGCAAAGAACAACATAAATAAACAAAACCATATTTATTTATTTTAATTATTGTGTCCTGCATACCTTGAGAACAGAACCAGCCCATAATTATTAATCCAAACCATTTGTATGACATTCTGTCAGTACCCTCACAATTGGATCTTAAACTGTTGTTTATTTATGTAAACCAAAATATCAAATTTACCTCAGTATACTTATCTTCTCAATTCTGAGACAATAACTGTTAAATATGCAGTGAAGTTTTTTAAATGTGACAAATGA
>NW_027107402.1:0-2737 GCF_000696795.3 Halyomorpha halys | reverse complement strand
GTAAAAATAATTATATATATTTTACATATAGTCTTCCAGAATCTCAATCGGGATTTCGGTAGGACAGAGGCTGCTTGGATAATATTTTTGGTTCAAGCGCACTCTCACAAATTAACTTATTATAATATACTCGTATTGCCTACTTTGTATTTGTAGGTTTTTTGAAAGCTTTCGATTCTGCCTCACATTCCAAACTATGGTGCAAAATTTTTTCAATGGGAATAGGTGGGAAATTCCGCAGACTGCTAGAAGACTTATACAATAACGCTACTATGCAGGTAAAAATGTTGAGAGCGTTCTCCAAGGAGGTTTATATAGGTTAAGCAATCTCTTATTCTCTTTATTTATTTCATATATCGACGCGTTTTTCTGGGGAATGGGGCGCATTGTATAAGGATATTTCCACACGATGAAATTATGACTCATTTGCGCTGATGATTTGGTCTTTATTGGGGATTCAGTGACTGATGTCTAGTCGAAAGTAAATATTTTAAAGAGATAATGCACACTAAATTCTTTAACTGTAAACATATCAAAAAACTTTCAGAAATAGGCCCAAGAAAGGCGAAAGTGTATATTTCAATGGGAGTATTATTGAAGAAGTGCACGTATATAATTACCTTGTTATCATTTTTGGTTCATCTTTTTAACCTTTAACCAGGCGATTAGACATTTTAGTATACATTCATAGCATTATAGTATACATAAATAAATAGTATATAATGAGGTGTAGATAGTTGACAGTAGATTAATGCTTGGAGAAGTTTGTCGGGGGGGTGTGGTCAGCAAAGAACAACATAAATAAACAAAACCATATTTATTTATTTTAATTATTGTGTCCTGCATACCTTGAGAACAGAACCAGCCCATAATTATTAATCCAAACCATTTGTATGACATTCTGTCAGTACCCTCACAATTGGATCTTAAACTGTTGTTTATTTATGTAAACCAAAATATCAAATTTACCTCAGTATACTTATCTTCTCAATTCTGAGACAATAACTGTTAAATATGCAGTGAAGTTTTTTAAATGTGACAAATGAGCCCAAATAGCCCAGCTAAGTTGTATGATTTATTTAGATGATTTTAAATTTATTATTCTTGTAGAATAACAATGGTATTTGAAACTACTTTCTGTACTGGCTGACTCTGTTTTTACGGGGGTTCCTCCATCAACAAATAAATATATCATTATAATATATATGTAAGCATTTAAATGAATCATTATTTAAATAAATGGTATCATAGTTCACTTCCGCTTTGTTCGCAGTAAAAAAAAAAGCGAAAGTTAAACGACACCTTCATCAAGCAAAGAAGGTGGTAACCCAAAGACATGGTCCGTATATTCAGTGAAGTGTATGGTTGTAACTCGACCATTTCCTGTCTCTTTTGTCTAAGCTGGTCCATCCATGGTAGATAACTTTACCCTTCCTTATAAGCCATTGTCAACAACTTCTCCACTCAGTTCTAATGAAGTAGTTGCAGTGTTTCATTCTATATCCAGACCAAGTCCTTCAAGCATAGTTTTCAGTTGTACGAAAGTAAGTAAGTCACAACATCGATTATTTAAGAGCTTTAACCTTGCCTTTGAATGAACTTACTCTAATCATATGCGTCACTTAAATGGTTAATCTTTACTGAGGAAAACATATTGAAGAACACTATTGCACTGATAGTATCGGACCTCAGTCCTTCGATATGTTCCTTACACGCTCAATAATACTGTCAGTATTCTTATGACTTCAATAATACTGAGAGTAGTATTAACAATGTAAAGGCCGCTTTGTAGACGCCCCTACAGAGTCAAATTATTGACAGTATTATTGAAGTGATAAAAATACTGAAAGTATTATTGAGCGTCTAAGGTAGAATACCGATACTCAGGCTCCTTTCACACCCTAAGAATTTTAATGACCGGTAATAACGCTTACCCAGTTTTTACCTTGCGCGGTGTGAGATGTATTCCTGATTTAGTATATAACAAGATTTTATTTATTTACATTAGTTTATTTATTGTAATTTCACATTTTTTCTCATAATAGTTGATTTAATGAAAATAACTTGTGCAGATTGTATCGGTTTTATAGCCAGTGGAAGGCATAACAAAAAAAATAAGAACGAAGTTACCCAACGTACTTAATTCTTACTTAATTACTTTCCCTTCTACAGTATGGAGACACAAAAAAAATCCACTGAAGTTAAATAATTGTTCATTTATTTTAGATCTTTTGTTTCATTAATTTTAAATCGTTATCCATATAATATTTTCAAGTCATAAATAGGCGACTGACTTCAATTTTCAATATAGCTGAAAATTTTCTGATTTGATTTATTTCACTGAAACTTACATTTCTAATGTAATCTTGAATGAAAATCTTCCAAAATTTGCGATATTCATTCTCAGAGAAAACCTGCATTAGTGACTACAATTCATGTCTTAAACAGGGAACGTCAGTGTTTGAAAATGTTATATTATCACTAAAGTAATTATTAATTTTGTAAAAAGATTGTAATATAATTTGTAATGTATTGTTTTTCCTAAATTGTATAATAAATCATAAAACATCTAATTAACAGGGAATTATTTTTAAAACTGAAGAAAAAGAGCATTAGGGTATTTAGACTAATTAGTCCAATTAAATTAATCAACTTCTTGCTAAAACTTTTAGTATTTCTTGAAAATAAGGACTTTCCTTCTTGAACTTTATATTTTCCTGGAACCAAGAATCTAAAC